>NW_003298770.1:71802-177344 GCF_000151645.1 Tuber melanosporum
ACTTTTGCGGAATTTAATTAGTTCTCCTGCGGGCATGACTCGGGAATGGCAGGTGCGGGACCCTAGATTTAGTTAGCTTAGGATCAGTAGTATACCGGTTAGCAGTATCCCTGTGCCGGTAGGGGCTCTTCATATGCCAGTATTGGCAGCACAAGTTTAAATAAAATTAGATTAACTTCTAAGTACTTTTCCTACTTATTACTTTAATGAATATAAAACACCTTTACAATCTTTATCTTTATTGCAATATTATTGTTACACCAAGAAAAGCTCTTTACGAGGACGAGTTAGAGAAAGCTTACGATAGGCGTTCCCGAGAGAAGACAAAGGTCTTGTACTATCGGTAACGTAGGCAGAGGCCTAGAGCTATTGTAAGACAAAGAAAGAAGAGGATAGAAACAACAAGTATCATTCCCCATCGCCAAGAACTAACTATCCAAAGCGGGATCATTACACTAGCGGATACAAAGCCAAACGCAATGGGTCCTATAATCCATATAGCAACAGTACCTAGGGACATTGACAGCTATAGGGAAACGGCAACCTTTCAGGTAGAAGATCTTAAGAACCATGAGATAGTTATCGGGATGCCATGGTTGCGAAAATATAATCCGACAATCAACTGGAATGAGAACAAGATGACCTTTACAAGCGAACTATGTGGAACATGATATCACAACAGTTCGCCTGTGGTCTACTCAACACCGATACGAGAAGTGGATGAAGAAACTTTGCATGCAAAGTTCGCCAAGATGCGGCAAGATAAGAGAGTCCGGATACAAAAACTGGACCAAGAGGCAAAAGTGCCTACCAAGGGTTCCAAAGGAGCAGCAGGACACGACCTGTATGCCAACAAAGGAATCAAGATACCTGCCAATGAGCAGGCATTGATAGTAACAGGAATAGCCATCGGATTACCAGAAGGCACCTATGGATGAATAGCACCCCGGAGCGGTCTAGCAGTCAAACATCAACTCATGACCATGGCAGGAGTGATAGACGTTGACTATACAGGTAAAATCAAAGTTGTCCTGGCAAACCTGGCTCAAGTGGACTACGAAGTCCAAAAAGGCGATCAAATTGCACAGTTGATCATCGAAAAAATCAACAAACAGGATCTGCACGAAATAGATCAGTTGGAAGAAATCACAAGAGGAGACAAAGGATTGGGAAGCATGGACTAAAACCAGCCCGATACAGCAAAAAGAATTGAGATTAAAGAAATCAAAGTGTAAGCCTTTGGACGGTACTATTGAAGAGAAGATACAACAGGAATTCTCAAATGGACATACGAAGATGAAAAAGCAGTCCTAGTGAAAATCAACCTCAGCACGGAACTAGTAATCCAAGACAAGAAATACCAAAGCAAAAAGGGATGGAAAGAATTGATTCTAAACGAATATCATTAATTCACAAACCTATTCCAAGAAGAGGAAGCTATGGAGCTACCACCTCGAAGACCCAGAATTGATCACAAAATTCAGCTGGACAAAGACGAGAAAACGGGAAAAACAAAAGAGATTCCCTACAAGAAGTTATACCCACTAGGAGAAGCAGAGCTCGAAGAACTTAGGAAGTACATTGAGCAGAACCTAAAGCGAGGATGGATCAGAGACTTCTTCGCATCAGGAGGATCCCTAATACTATTCGTCAAAAAGAAAGATGGAAAAATGAGACTCAGTATGGACTACAGAGCCCTTAATTTGGTTACCAAGAAAGATCAATATTCATTACCCTTGATTGGACAAGTACTGGACGGACTGCGGTCAGCAAAATAGTTCACCAAACTCAACATCAAGGACGCATACCACAATATACGCATCAAGGCAGGAGACAAAGGGAAAACTATATTCCCCTCAAGATACGGAATGTTCGAATACTTGGTTATGCCTTACGTGCTAACCAATGTACTAGCTTCATTTCAGAGATTGATCAACAAGGTATTCAATAAGTACCTCAACATATGTTGCATCATATACTTGGACGCTGTACTCATCTACTGGGAAAACATGCAATAACAGCAGAAGGATATCAGCAATATCAGGGCCGCAATACAAGGATCAGGAATAAAGATCAAACCAACCAAATACGAATTCGATAAAGAGAGAACGGAATCGCTTAGATTTATCATTAATCAAAGCGGGGTCAAGATCGACCCAGTCAAAACGGCAGCAATATGGGATTGGACCGAACCAAACAACGAAACAGATGTTCAATGCTTTATGTGATTCTGCAACTTTTATCGAAGGTTCATAGAGGGCTTTAGCAGGCTTGCAAAACCCCTCTATAACCTAACAAAAAAAAACTAGAAATGGAAATGGGGAGAAATGGAACAGAAAGCATATGATGCAATACGAATGCATCTCACCTCGGCACCCATACTGGTTCATTTCGACCCAAACCAAAGGACAATGATCGAAATGGACGCCTCAAAATATGTGTGCTCAGGCATACTATCGCAACAATGCGAAGACAGAAAGTGGAGGCCAGTGTCTTACAGATCCAAGACAATGACCCCCACAGAGTGCAACTACAATGTTGCGAACAAAGAACTATTAGCAATAGTTCAAGCATTAAAGGAATGGAAGAGATATGTTTTGACCAATAGCCATCCAGTCCGAGTTCTAACCGACCATAATAATCTGGTCCCATTTATGACTATGAAAGAACTGAACGACTGCCAAATAAGGGAGATGGAACACCTTAGTAAATACAACTTCAAAATTGAATACCGACCAGGCAAAGAGAGTGGAAATCCAGATGCTCTCACAAGGATTGCAAGTGACAAACCACAAACGAAAGAAGACAAAAAATCAAACAAAAAACATGAACACTATTACCAAAAACCTACTTCGAGGCGATGGAGGTTATCCAATTCACATCAACTGAGGAAAGGGAAATTGAGAAGGCAAATAAAAGAGACAAAACAATTCAGGCAATAAGAGAAGCATGGAAGGAAGGAAAAAAGAAGATGAAAGGAATTGCTCTGGGTTTATGCCAATGGAAGAAGGGAAATATGTGGTACGACGAAAAACAATAGATTCTGGGAAAAGAAGCGATTAGGACAGACATCATACGACAACACCACAATATCCGAACGGCAGGACACGGAGGAACGGCTAAAACCACAGAATTCATCACGGGGTTATTCTATTAGCCAGCACTATGCGAAGATGTTAAACGATATGTCAAAAACTGCGACATATGCCAAAGGACGAAAACAGCTAAACACACACAAGATGGATTACTGAAATCGAACGAGGTTCCCGAACGACCACAGGAAACAATTACTATGGATTTCATCACTGACCTACCAGTATCAGAAAATTGCTATAGCATCCTGATTGTGGTGGATCGTCTCATCAAAATGAGTCATTTCATTCCAGTCAGAAAAGATATTGACATGAGGGATTATATACAAACATTCTTCCGAGAAGTCTTCCGACTTCATGGCCTCCCGAAGAATATCATTACCAACCGAGGAACACTATTCACATCGGGACTATGGAAGGAAGTAACCGGAGAAATGAGGATACAAAACAGAATGAGCACAGTGATCCACCCGCAAATGGATGGACAAACAGAACGGGTCAATGCAATACTCAAACTATATTTAAGGGCCTACATCAATTACCAACAAGATGATTGGTACAAACTGCTATCAATGGCTGAATTCACATACAACAATGGAAAGCAAGAAGCGATCGGCACAATACCCTTTTTCGCGAATTAGGGACAACATCTATAAAGTCAGACCACATATCATATGATTAATAGTATAATACCGGACAAAACAGATATGGGAAAATTACATGAGACATTACCATACGCAATGAGTCAAGTACAACAACGACAAAAAGAACAATACTATAAGCACCAAAGGCCAGATCCAAACATATAACAAGGCGATATGGTATGGCTAATACCACGCAAATATCCATACATCGCAAGCATCAAAGAAATTAGACTACAAGAAAATTGGACCATTCAGGATACTGGAAAGAGTGGGTAGTCGAGCTTATAAACTCGACCTTCCACCCTCCATGCAAATACACAACAAATTCCACATCTCACTCCTCGAATTACACAATGACAACAAGTTTCCCTTACAAACAATTATTCCTTCCCCTCCAATCGAACTCGACAGAGAACCAGAATACGAGCTCGATGAAATAGTCAATTCCCACTTCTTCCATCGTCACCTCCAATAGCGAGCCAAGTGAACAGGATATTCACCCGAACACGATAAAACTTGGTACTTCGCATACAACTTTGAACACGTATAAGATGTCATCACAACCTTCTACCAATGATACCCAGGCAAGCCCGGCTCAGGTAACGATCACTTTCAACCAAGATAAAGGCGAGGAAAAGGCTCCCGCGCTATTGTAACAACACGAGAGCTGTGGCAATAGCCCACACCAAACCACACCGACCAGCTCCGAATACTCATTTATGGGGCCAACCGACGAAGAACTAAAGGAAAGAGAAAAACAGGCACAGCATAACGTCATATCATGGACGGCATGCTATGATGACAGTTGCCAAACACATTTTGGTGACAAAGAAGGCGCGGGATGGTTCCCAAGGGAATGTCGAAAATGTGGTCCACGCCTGGACCATGTCCTAAAGCATTGGCAATAATGTTTCACACATGACCTGGTTATGAGGTCGTGGGTTTTACGCATATGACTCACTCAAGTCATATGACTTGTTTATTGCGTTATCATTAGTCTTATGAGTTTTTGCACATGACCTCACTCCGGGGTCATGGGTTGTGAGCATGTGACCATTTTGGTCACACAACTAGTTTGTTATGATTTGGTTTCACACATGTGACTACTTTGGGTTACATGATTATGGACGGGAAGAATACTATAGAAGGAGGTTGATGCGGCTGAGGAGGATAGGTCCTTCAAGCTTTGTACTAAGTACTTTTCCTACTTATTACTTTAACAAATATAAAACACCTTTATGATCTTTATCTTTATTGCAACATTATTGTTACACCAAGGAAAAATCTTCACGAAGAAGAGTTAGAAAAAGCTTACGATAGGTGTCGCCAATATAAGACAGAGGTCTTGTACTATTGATAATGTAGGCAGAGGCCTAGTGCTATCGTAAGATGAAGAAAGAAGGAGAAAGAGAAGAGAAGTATCATTCCCCATCGCCAAGAACTAACCATCTGAGGAGGGATCATTACAGTAGGTCAAGCCTAGCTTTATCGAGCCGGTTGTCTAGTTCAGTAACAGAATGTCCTGCCAGGGTTGGGAAGATACAACTGATCTCAAGCCGGACGCGGCCGGCACAGATGTATGGGCATTACCTCGGATCTTTCCTTGGTTTCAGAAGGTCGTATTGATCCGATTCTTAATAGCCTCGATGCCTACACCTTCTGGTAGGGCTACCTGCTTGCGGGTGGCAAACTTTATAGTAATATGGCTTCCATAGGCATCCTGGGTCAGTGACGATTGTGGTAGAGCCGGTACTGAGTTGAGTAGGTCAGGAGGTCCTTGTGGGACCTGTCGGTACTCTTATCGCAACGGAGCTGTAGTTACCTTGATGATGGCTATGGCTGTAGGCCCTGATTGAGCTGGTAAAGCAGCGGGCACCGCTGCCACCAGAGTCGGTTCCAGTCTATCAGCATTCTTTTCCTGAGTCTTGGCCAGGATCGCCGTCTCCTTCTCGCCACCAGATTCTCTGGCAGCCTTTCTTCTCTTTCTGGCAGCACCGCTCAGGTGCCTACTACGTTTCCTTTCCCTTCTCTTTCCTTCTCCCTCCCCATCCTCTTTTTCCTGGTACACCAATTTGCCTTCTCCCCCACGAGCCACCCATAGAGTTACCCCCCCTTTACTGGTGGAGCCCCCACTGCTAGACTGGTAGGGGAAGGCTACTGATTTGGGGCAAGTGGGGGGTGCCTGTTCTTTCTGAGCGGTAGGAGGCTTGGGCACATATGCTATCCGTTTCACTACCTCCATGAAGGAGGCTTTAGTAGTAGGAGCTGCCATAGCAGTCTCCTTTCCCTTAACATGGGTAGGGGGTGGCGTTGTTTCCAACAAACCAAATGGGGTATTGCCGGACCCTACTGAGGGGGATCGGTAACGGGGGGACAACTTACCTCGCAGGATCTCTATTTCCTCTCCTTGCTTGCCAACAATATCTGTCAGTACCTTCACCACCCGTTCCAGCAGGTGTACTCGGCTCCAGTAATTCACCCTGCCCTCTGGTCCTTCATTGCCAAATGAGGCACCATTGTTCATCCAAGCCCGAACATCATGAACCGTGTTGTCCTCAATCGACCCAGATTCCGAGTAGAGGAGGGGCTGAGTGTTGCCCGAGCAGATGTCCTCCAACCCTTCCAATATGGATCCAATTATACTACCCGAGAGGGGCTCCAGAGAGGCAGTCCTACCTGCATCCAGCATCTCGCATACACCGGCCATGATTGAGTCCGCTTGAGCCACAGCGGCATCAGCTTCCTCAGGTTAGGTATCCGGAAGTTGAACTTCCAATAGTGTTTGAACGTCATGTAAGACCTCCCGGGAGCTTAGCAGCTATTTTTCTGGTAAGGCCCATTGTTTACCAAAGGCCGGTAGTAACGATGCCATTGTCAGAGAGGTGGTGTGAATGCTGTCGTCCAGTCCAGCCGCTTCGGAGTTATGTCCTTCTTCCAAATCTCTGGGAGTGTTCCGAACCAATACCTCAGAGGTAGGCAAGATGTCTTCAATTACCAGTGGAAACAGGGAGGGCGGTATAGCCTCGATGGTCAACGGGAGTCCCAAATGGGGGGGAATGGTCAGGCGCCCATAGTGTAGGTCAAGTGGCAGGCCTGGGAGGGTGGGAACGATCTGTTTCTTCCGGCCTTTATCAACATTGATGGTCCTCAGAAACTGTGGCCCTAGAACAGGAGCCACAGATTGTTTGGCAGGGAACTCCGACCACGTATGGTGTCGGGTCCTAGTGGTACAGGGGTTGTAGTCTTTATCCTCCGAGTCGTCTAATTTGAACTTTGGGGTCTCGTAAAGAGCCCTTTCTCCAGATGACATCCCGGCCAAAAAGGAGGGAGTAAAAGAGCCAGCCTTGCATACTGAGGCCTAGCGGAGGAAACTGAGCATCTTGCTTTGGACAGCCCTAGTGAGAAGAGGGGTAACAGACCATGAGCTTTCCTCAATCATAGCTGTATCCAAGTTGTCTTTGGCTCGCAGCATAGAGGATTCAGGGACGATGGCCTGAGTGTCTTTAGGGGGGGAAGGTACTCGGCCTGGGGAGTATTCTAAGCCGTGATCGGAGTTGAACTAAATGAAGAGTCCTGTAGTAGTGTCCTTGTTTAAGCCACACATGGCTGAACAGCCTCTCCCAATTAGGAAACCCTTCACCAAAACCTCCGCTTCTTTCATCGTGGTAATGGTCACATCGGCGACCGTTAGCCGAACCAGCTCATCAAGCTGCGGGTTCACCGTATTCCAACACCCATGACAGTGGTGAAACTGTAGGAAACTAAAGTTACCTTTGGGTGCAACATATGACCATGTAGTTGTAGGTATAAGGCCACAGTCAGCCTTGGTAGCAGGTGGAAGAGATAGGGCCACACAGGCTATCTTAATCGAGGAGGAGGGGTTGGAGTCGTACCACATGGGGGACGACATCCTCGAAGGAGGGGGAGACTCCGTGGAAGAGGAGGCTGTCAAAGACGCCATCCTTGCCCAAACTACACTCAGAGATTACCAGGACCAGGCCACGGATATCTCACGCTGAAGTACCTTCTAAGCAAGAACAACAAACTTCTAACCAACCGCCCGAAACGAAAAATACAAACAAGTAACAGCAGATGAAGTATTTATCGCGAGCGTAATGAGGTAAAGTATTGGTTATGCTCACTTCCGACACGGAGTGCAAAATGTAGGAAATGTACTTAGAATTCCATCTAATTATATTTAAACTCGTACCACCAACACTGGCATACGACGAGCCCCCGCCAGTGCAGGGATACCACTAACTGGTATACCACTAATATTAAGCTAACTAAGTCTACGGTCCCGCACCTACCATCCCCGAGTCATGCCCGCACGGAAACTAATTACAAGACCATCAAACAATCCAGCTCCCGTCCCAGTCCAAGTCCATAGCCCCTCTGGTATGCAGCCAACCAGTACTAAGCATAGCCAAAGCCAAGCAAAAAACTGACCCAACCAGGTTCCTCGTCCAACAAACATAAAATCACCTCCATCCGGTCTGAAACCGTCCTATAAAACCTCCACCACAGTAGAACACCAACAAATTCAAACTAAACCTACAGGCAACACAATCACAGGGAGAAGGCAACCAACATATCAACCTCTCACACTGGCATGCTAGGCCGTCGACTGTATGAACCCACTTTGCCTGTTGCCTCCAAAGAGCGTACTGGTGAGGAGGACCTGTACCCACTGCCTGTCCCTCAAACTAAACAACACAAACCTAAGAAATACCTAGAGGTGGTGACAGACCGAAAAGGTCAATAGGGCCTTTCTCCCAACTGTAGTGCCATGTCTCCTCCTGCCAAGCCCGTAGCCAAACCAAAGAAACCAAAAAAACCCCACAAAGCCCAGCGTGTAAAGCTCAAACAAGTCCAACTAGGCGGTCAGAACCCACTATCCACACAGGTGGCTATCAGCCAGCTGGGCCGTTGGGGAGCTTTACAGCACTCAGCAGCTTCACTTAACAGCCCAAGCCGGACTGGAAACACATAATTAGACCTCACCCAACCTGATGCAGGCTCGACCGATACTCGCAGGTACCTCTCCCCCCCCTAATCAGCCCCTCCCAAGCCCTACACGCTAGACGTCACAGAGTCCATCCAGCCTCCCAGCCCCTCAGACAGATCAACCATCTGATAGCCACAGGACAGCCAATACCTAGCCCCATCAGGCAGCTGCTGGTCTTGGCCACACCAAAAGAGCCCCAACCCTCAGCACCTTGTAGCCAAGGGGGACACACCAGCTACAGCAGAGAGCTACAAAGGAGGCAGCACTAATACCCGAAGGCACCAGCACTAGCCACACCATCCAACCCAGCCGAACCAAAGTCCAACCAAGCCAGAAAAGGAGTAGGCAGAGCCAGCCACAGCAAGCCCCACAGTTTCGGCAATAAGCACAGACTGAACAATGGGCAAGAGGCACTCCCAACTGACATGACAAGAAGGGGAAGGGCAAATGAACAGGAGCAGACAAATAGAAGGTAGGTCCCACTTACAATGGGTGAAGCAGCCAACCACACTCCGTAACCAAACCAGCTAAATTTACAGACAATGTGAATGCTTAGCAATTAATTGTCCCACACCACCCCAGGTAGCAACAATAACTACACCAGGGAGCAAGAGTTTTCAGGGTCAAAGCCATCCCCACCCAGGCAGGAAGGAGACACCTGACTGAATCACCATAAATGCCACAAGGACAAAACTTTCAAGAGAATGGTAATAAACAATATCGTAAGATTCTGACCGTCGAAATGTAATGTAACGAGGCGGGGCTGGGCAGGTACTGCCCTGCCATCTGAGGAATGATGTGGCCAGTACAATGAGTTGAACTTGGGAAGGTCATCAATCTAATCCAACGGCATTTTGTATCGTGAGAACTAAGGCCTCGGTTAAAACCCCAATATCATGAGCTGGCCCAAAGAACGATGCGGGTAATCCCCCTAAACACCATGTTCTATCTCTCCCAATCGAACACGAAACCTGCGAGTAGACAATAGATAGAAAGCTGAAGACATTTTACCGAAAGGGGCTCATAAGCGACCGTGATGAAGTGCTTAAAGTGACAGGATCGTGAGAAACCATCACGCGACGAAACGAGAAGCAAACAAGTAATCCGCCATGCAATGCCAACTGACCTCAACACCAAAGACCCCAGAAACTACTGAGCGAACTCAGATATTTCCCCCAGAATCTAAGGCATCAAGGCCCATTGTGGGTGCGAAAGAAATGCTCGGGGTGAAGCGATGGCATAGATGAGGAAAAGTACTTAGAACAAAGCGTGAAAAGCCTATTCTCCTCAGCCATACTAGCCTCCTTATATAGTGCTCTTCCCGCCCCAAGTGATGTGATCTCAAGTGGTCAGATGCGCGAAACCTAATCATAATAAACTAATCATATGACCTAAGTAGTCACATGTATAAAACCTATGACCTTATAGCAAGATCATGTGCAAAAACTCATAAACTAATTGTAATGCAATAAAGATGTCACATAACCCAAAGTGGTCACATTTGTGAAACCTATAATGTCATAACCAGGTCACGTGCGAAACATAAATCATATGAGCAAGGCATACCCACACGGTATACTTGCAAGATATACTCACCAGGCCCATATCACATGACTCATAATCAAGTCTTGTACGGAACATAACAAATCATAACATAAATGAGTCATATAACTAAAGTGGTCATATATGCCCAAAACAATAACATACCTATGACTCATAATCAAGAGCTATGTGAAAACCTTTTGCATCACAAGCTACATTTATGACAATGTTATCCCAATAACATATGACTCCTTGGTCTAGAAATTCCTGAAGAACCTCATTCATCATGTCCTGGAACATAACCTGAGCGTTGGCTAATCGGAAAGGCATGACCTTATATTTGTAATCTCCAGAATGTCATTGGAAGGCCCTTTTCTATTCATCCTCTTCCTTGATTCAAATGAGGTTGTAACTATCTTTTAAATTCATTTTGGAACAAATGCTAGCTCCTGTTACGCTATCACATAACTCCAACATCAGTTGTGGTGGATACTTATTTAAGATGGTTATCGTATTTAGATTTCAGTAGTCTACTACCAGTCATTATCTTCTATCTGCTTTTACCATAAAGAGAATCAGAGTACCAAGAAGTGATTGACTTCACGTAATCTTTCCTTGTCATAAGATATCGTCAAGGTATTCTCATAGCAACTTAAGTTGTTTATCAGACAGAGGATAAATGGGTTCCCAAGAGGGTTTTGCTTCTTTCACTAATTTAATTTCATGATCCAAAGTTCTCCTAGGTGCTAATTTTACTGCCATTTTGTGAGAGAAATAATTTCTTGAATTTCCTGTAGTACCTTGGAAGAGAATCGAAGTTGATCTGATTAGGATCCTCCATGGTTCTGATTTTTCCTATTTGGATTAAATTTTCATTCCAAGCAACTATTTCATTGTATTCGAACATATCCACATTTCCTTTGCCATCTTCTTCCATGTAAGTTTTGCATTTAGCATCTTTGTATTCCCATTTTGTATGTTCTCCAATGTTGGATAAGGGTATTCTGAAAACCACTACCCAAAGGAGATTATCATTCCATAGTTGCCTGCTGCTGCGATTTCGCATACAACTTTGAACATATATTTGTTTCAACTAATTTTAAGCCAAATAGGTTGTATGTAAAGTTTTCCTCCCAATGGAGCTTATACTCCATTAAAGCCTAGAATTTTGACCGGATTCAGTCTCTCTAAGAACAGAATTTTTAGTTCCTTTACAAGTTCTTTGTTGATTAGGAACATATTGGATCCTCAAACTAGCAGTACTCATATTTTGTAGTATTGTCGATTTGGATTTATAATGTGAATATAATCATGTCCCTCAGGATAATCATATTGTGTAAGTTTCAGTACGCTAAAAGCACCTCTTTTTAAAGTCGTTTCAATGTTTCTGAGGTGTAATAACAACTGAAATATTTGTTACCATACCTGTACAGTTTCGACTACTTATATCTCCTCAGACAAACATGTTTCCTCTTGCCATGTCAAGTAGCCCACTACTAGCAGTCTTTACCCCCTGCTGAGGGGTTCCCATACCGTCTACATTTACTACTAGTAGAATCAATCTCTGAAGTCTCTGCCATAATCTAGATATCATAGAAACAAAAGCTGGGTGCATAGTGCTGGTCAGCTGTCTCTTTGATAATCTTTCTGATCATATTTTCAATACTCGCTAAAATATAAATAATGTCTTCACTTTATCAAGTTCTATTCGGTACCAGCACGGCACCTCAGAATCAGTAACTAAAAGTAATGTCTAAAGCTCTTGTACCTGTTCACCATATTGATTGAAAATGTGCTTCACTTTTCCTCTAGATCCTTCATCTTAGTCCTACTGTTGCTGCCTGTTCAGTACTCTTGGTACTGTCTGTCTCCTCCCTAGGTTTTGGTCCTTGTCGGAGATCTTTCTATTTCCAGATCACGTGCCTGACTACCCTGACGGACATGCATCAGGTTATTAGAGACAAGATTGCAATACTCCATTGGGAAGCATAAAGGCACCGCCAATGAGTACATCGCTCTTTATTGATCCCCTTGACATTGCAGTAAGATGGATATATGTGCTCCTACTTAGGTCATAATTGCAAGGTTGATTCCTGTGCTTCTATGTCCCCTTTTGCCATTAATCTCAATTTCTAAAAAGTATGTCTGTTCTAGACTACCTAAATACCATCATTGTCGGTACCAATAAATTAACCTAAGTTATTTCTTTGTCTTCACCTCGTTCCTAGAGCCTGTTACCTCTAGAGACTTGGACAGAAGAGATTTTTCTGGGACAGTGAACTATTATTACAGTTCTGAGCATTAGTGTCTTGACTGGGCCATCATCTGCCCTTGTTCTAGACACCTGGATTTGTCCCTAGCAGGTTTTGTACTCATGGTTTTTCTTTCTAAAATGAGTGCAATAGCCTTCCCACTTTCTTTTGTCAATAGTTGACAAGAGGATTTCTTCGTAGGCCTTTTTGAAGTTTGTTTGTATTAACTTTGTCTCTGTAGGCCTCTTTACTGGTTTCTGAGGTTCCAATTCCTCTATTCGGTTTTTGGAGTGACCATCTCCTTTTATAAAGGGTTTTTCCCTTTTTTTACCTTTGGTTGATTTTTGTTTACAGGTTTTCTGTCTGAAAATATTTTCATGGGTTTTGGTTTATCCCAATCTAGGTGGTCCCAGTCCTGCTATTCCTCCTCATCCCTTCCTACTTCCAGAACTGCCTTTTCCCATTCTACGTCCATATTATATTTATTCAGAAAAAGTTACCATTTAATCTTGGAGGGCAACTTTCTGTCTACTGCCATATACTAGGCTGGTCCTGTTAGTTGAGCATCAAGATTTATTCTATGCATTTTCCCCATAAAAGCCTGAATATTATTTTTATACTCCACTGATTCCATGTTTTGTATGGCTTTATGTCCCTCTTCGAAAGCAGTGTACCAACTGGTGAATTTGTATTCAAAGTGAGTCCTTGAATACAGTTCCAGGTCTTGTTCTTCTCCATGGAGGCTATCCATTGCACACTAATACCATACTACTATCGGGCTGACCTGATTCCCTTTTATTCTTCTTAGAAGATAGATGATATTCCAGATCATCATCCCAAATCCTGGGGTTGTGTTCAAAGTAATCCACACATAGGATTAACCAATAGTAGATGCATTGACTGGTCTTTGATTTGAAAAATGGGGGCAAGTCTGCCAGCCTCTGAACAGTTTCAGCCAATGCTTCTGCAAGCAGATCAGTTATTCTACATTACTCAGGGATTAGCTCCTATTTAAATCTGGATAGTCCTCTTCCACATTTTCCTCTATTTCCTTCATCATCCCCAGCATCACTCCCATCATCCACGTCGCCACCCAGGATTATTGGAGTTGGGAGGTCTCTTGCCTTTTGTTTCTGTTAGGAATACCAGAACCCGATACCTAAGAACCACCCTAAGTAGGATAACCCCACTCAGAATCGGAATCTCTGGTTTCCAACACCCCCCTCCAGCTCTCTTACGGGGACCATGCGTCATCATATATATCAATCTCAGTTGCGTCCTGTAACTATATTACCACAAAGTTGAAGGTGTTAAAATAGTACCATATACATCATCACCATCTGTCCGACTGGATCCTGTTCGCAGGTTATATGAGAGAGGACCCTCGGCTAGGTCTGGGAAGTAGAACAGAGTAATTGTAACGTGTTCGCAAGGTGCTAATCACGTTATCGGTAATAGATACGATAGTTGGCAGGTGGCCTGCTCTTCCAGAGAGGAGGCGAGAGCTGAGAACTAAAGGAGGCTTCAAGGGTGTACTGGGGAACAAAGAAGTAACCGTTCAACCAAGTATATTGAAATACTGTCTGTCGAAGTCTGCCTTTTCTATCATAGAAACAGGCGGTCTTTAAATACACAAATCTGTTCATGTCTAGCATGAACGAAACTAATCAAAGGTATCAATCGATACACTTTGGTAAAACTCTTTAAATATCAAAGCGATACTAAAACAAAACATAAAACAAAACCAAGTATCAAAGCAATACTTAAAACAAACCAAGTATCAAAACAATACTTAAAACAAACCAAGTATCAAACGATACTTTAAACAAACCAAGTATCAAAGCGATACTTAAAACAAACCAAGTATCAAAACGATACTTAAAACAAAACATAAAACAAAACCAATAACCGAGTACCCGTACCGGTTACAGTAATTCCGTCAACTACTCAGAGAGTTACTTGGCTTCAAAGACATGACACCTTTGGTATGGGCTGTAGGTAATGGGACGATTTCGTACAAAGAGATGGTATCAAATAGTAAAGGA
Organism: Tuber melanosporum; assembly: GCF_000151645.1. Classification (NCBI taxonomy): domain Eukaryota; kingdom Fungi; phylum Ascomycota; class Pezizomycetes; order Pezizales; family Tuberaceae; genus Tuber; species Tuber melanosporum. The sequence goes on from NW_003298770.1 coordinate 86,386, forward strand.
TCTCTACTAGAGACCAATACATTTACATCTACCAGAAGAGTCTAAAACTCCAAAAGACACTACCAAAGAAGCCAACGAACTTCACGGAATGTTGCAACTGGGTTTCAGAACACGTCTTAACCATGAGGTGATTCCCAATACTACAATGGTTACTGAAACCTACTACCCAGAGAGCAACCAAGGGTTGCTGACCACAGGATTAATTACCAATCTGGTGGAATAGCTTCCTGTGAGTTAATAGGAAGTTATCCAGAGAAATTCTATCGGTTAGGTATGGAATTACAAAGGATCGAAGTCAGACGACCTAAGATAGTTGTAATGACAACCACCTTTGCAGATATAGCCGTGGATAAAACTGATCATTTTATCAATGGTGAAGACAATTGGGGCCAACTCAGTTCAACTTAAGAACTAGGCTATAAGTCTAAAGACTCTGCTAATCGGGATATTACTATTGGGGACAGCATGTTTCCTAAGAAGAAATATCATAATTACCGAAGAGGGTGTGATGGTTTTCACGGTCCACAGGTGTTCGCACCTTGGAAGAAAACTCAATGTCGCGAATTACGATTGAAGAAGTACATAGTTGTATGATAGATAAATGTAGTTCGCGAACACTCAGACGCGAAATATAAATATCAAAGTGCCTCCCAAGCTTTAGACATCATCAAGCAATGGAGAAGAGACCTTAACAATATAATATTGCTTTTACGATTCTACCCTACTTTACCTATTTTACTTCGCTCCTAGTAGTCATAAACGAAATGAGTAAAAGTCCGAGCCTTCCTAGACAATCTCCATCTACAAAAACGAACCTCAATTGGCCTAGACAATCTTGAAGTCTATCAAGTTGTCTCTGCCTAACAATTTCCTCCTATTTGGGTAGGTAGGAGCCTCTTCAGGTTGCTCCCTTACAGCATCTTCTCATTCTTCCAAAACTAACTCCAACATAGCATGCCGACCACTTGGTTGTCCGCTATCAAGTACTTTAAATTTGTCAAGTATTATGGCCAAGAGATCAGAAACTCAGTCTTGATCTCTTTGAATAGTATGGGTAAAGTCACTATAGTATTCTGCCCCCCATTCTTGTTGGACAGCCAGATTGGATATTAAGGTTTATAGTGCTTAGTTCTATTGGGTCTGATGTGCCCTGAATTCCTGGAAGGCTCATTCCAGGATGAGATCTCATTCAAGAGCTTCTCACTGCAGTTGGGTAGTTACCCCCTCATGCTGTACTTATTGTGCATCTGGTGCTGCTAGTTTAGTACCTATTTTCCTATTGATTTTTTCTTGGATCTCTCAGACATTTACTTCTACCACTATATACTGACGTAACATAACAGTAACATCAGTTGTTGTTGCTGGACTTCTATCAGCTCTCATACATTGGCCTATGAGTCGACTGATAGAGTATCAATGGTAATAATTTGCAGTATCAATACTGGTTGAAATGTCCTACCGGATTTAACCTATAACAATTTCTACCCTAGTCGCAAGTCTTGCGAGATCCACTACATGGGTATTCAGACATGGTATGGTAGCTCGTGAAACTGGAAAGAGGCTCTTGAGGACCGAGGGACACTGTAAGCTTTGCCTACAAGTCCTCTAATTGGTTTCCGGAGAGCCAGAGGGAGAGGGGACAAATGACTAAAAGAGGTGAAGTTATCATCTCCCAAGGTATCATTTGGTTCCCCCAGAGTAATCATTTTAGGAGGTTGTGCTATCTCCTTTGTTTATTTACAAGCTTCATTTTCTCTTAAGTAGGCTAGGAAGCCCATATTTTCAGACGTTTCTGTTTAAGTAGAATATGCAGTGGAACACTTGGTATCCTGGCCAGGTCATACAGTGGGAGGAGATAGGTAGATAGGTAGAGAGCCTTGGTAACAATGAGATCTAACAATATACTGTTAGGCAGAGACAATCTAATGGACTTCAGAATTGTCTAGGCTAACCAAGATTTATTTTCTGTAGGCAGAGATTGTCTAGGAAGACTCAGATTATACTTGTTTCATTTATATCTACTAGGAGTGAAGTAAAGTAGTGTCATGAACATGGCTTAGTACGGAAAAGGCTTTCACATGACTTATAATTATAAGTCATAGGTATGTTATTGTTTCATACATAGGACTCATTTAGGTCATATGATTTATTATCTTATGATTTGTTATGTTTCGCACATAACTCAAGTATGAGTCATGGGAAGTGCACCTTGCGAGTGTGCCTTGCAGGTATGCCTTACAGGTATGCCTTGCGCATATAATTTATGTTTTGCATATGACCTCGTTATGAGGTCATGGGATTTGCGCATGTGACCACTTGGGGTCATATGACTTGTTTATTGTGTTATGATTGGTTTATGAGTTTTCACACATGATCTCACTATGAGGTCATGGGTTTTGAACATGTGACCACTTTGGTCACATGATTAGTTTGTTAGGATTTACTTTTGCGCATGTGGCCACTTTAAGTCACATGATTTAGGGCGGGAAGAGTACTATACAAGGAGGCCTGTACGGCTGAGGAGGATAGGCTCTTCATACTTTGTTCTAAGTACTTTTCCTTGTCCTTGCGGTCACTTGGCCCCAAGCATTTCTTTCGCACCCATGGTAGGCCTTGATGCATTAGATTCTGGAGGAGAAATCTGAGTTCGCTCAGTAGTTCCTGGGGTTCTTGGTGTTGAGGTGTATTGGTGTTATGTGGCAGAATACTTGTTTGCTTCTCATTTCGTTGCCTGCTGGTTATCTCACAATGCTGGCACTTCGAGCTATTCATCACGGTCGCTTGTGAGCCCCTGTCGGTAAAATGTCTTCAGCTCCCTGTCTATCGTCTACTCGCAGGTTTTGCGTTCAATTGGGGGGATTGAACTTTGTCTTTAGGAGGATCACCCCTACCGTTCTTTGGGCCAGCTTATATTTCTTGTTAGGTTTTAACGGAGTTCTTGGTTCTCACGATACAAAACACCCTTAAATTAGACTGATGATCTTTCCAAGTTCAACTCATCATACCTGCCACATTATTCCTTAGGTAGCAGGGCGGTACCCACCCTGCTCCTCCCCATTATATTTTCGTTTCTATGGTCAGAATCTTACAATGTTGTTTATCACTGTTCCCTTGGAGTTTTCATCCTTGTGGCATTTATGGTAGTTCAGTCAGGTCTCTCCTCCTCTCTTCAGTGGGAATGGCGTTGACACTGAAAATGCTTACCCTCTGGTGTGGTTTTCATTACTGCCTGGGGTGGTGTGGGATGATTGACTGCCAGACACTTGCACTTTCTGTGTGTTTGGGTGGTTAGGTTGTGGATTGTAGTTGGCTGCTCTGTTAGGCGGAGACAACTTGATAGACTTCAAAGTTGTCTAGGCCAATCGAGATTCATTTCTATAGACGGAGATTATCTAGAAAGGCTCGGACTTTGCTCGTTTCATTTATGACTACTAGGAGTGAAGTAAAATAGGTAAAGTAGGCTAGAATCGTAAAAACAATATTATATTATTAAGGTCTCTTCTCCATTGCTTGATGATATCCAAAGCTTGGGAGACATTTCGATATTTATATTCCACGTCTGAGTGTTTGCGGACTACATCTATTTATTATACAACTATGTACTTCTTTAATCGTAATTCACAATATTGAGTTTTCTTCCAAGGTGCGAACACCTGTGAACCCTGAAAACCATCACATCCTCTTCGGTAATTATGATATTTCTGCTTAGGAAACGTACTGTCTCCAATAGTAATATCCCGATTAGCAGAATCTTTAGACTTATAGACTAGTTCTTAAGTTGAACTGAGTTGGCTCCAATTGTCTTCACCATTGATAAAATGATCAGTTTTATCCACGGCTATATCTGCAAAGGTGGTCGTTATTACAACCATCATAGGTCGTCTGACTCTAATTCTTTGTAACTCCATACTCAACCGATAGATTTTCTTTAGATGACTTCCTATTAACTCACAGGAAGCCACTCCACTAGACTAGTAATTAATCCCTCGGTCGGCAACTCTTGGTTACTCTCTGGGTAGTAGGTTTCAGTAACTATTGTAGTATTAGGAATCACCCCATGGCTAAAACGTGTTCTGAAACCCAGTTGCAATACTCCGTGAAGTTCATTGGCTTCTTTGGTAGTGTCTTTTGGAGTTCTAGACTCTTCTAGTGTATGTAAATGTATTAGTCTCTAGTAGAGATCCTTTACCATTTAATACCATCTCTTTGTGCGAAATTGTCCTGTTACTTACGGCCCATGCCAAAGGTGTCATGTCTTTGAAGCCAAGTAACTCTCTGAGTAGTTGACAGAATTACTCCGTTCTACTTCCCAGGCCTAGCCAAAGGTCTCCTCTCATATATCCAACGAACATGATCCGGTCGGACAGACAGTGACAACGTATATGGTTTTATCCTAACACCTTCAATTCTGTAGTAATATAGTCACAGGACGCAACTGAGATTGATATATATGATGATGCGTGGGCCCTGTAAGGGAGCCGGAGGGGGGTGTTGGAGACCAGAAATTCCGATTCCGAGTGGGGTTATCCTACTTAGGGTGGTTTCTAGGTATCTGGTTCTGGTATTCCTAACAGGCTCCACCCATTGCAAGTAGGGCCTACCTTCTGTTTGTCTCCTTCTGTTTGCTCGCCCTCCCCATTCATATCGTGTCTATTGGGGGTGCCTCTTGCTCGCCATTCAGTCTGTGACTGTTTCTGGACCTGTGGGGCTGGCTTTGGCAGGCTCTGCCTACTTGTTCCCTGCTTGGTTGGACTTTGATTCGGTTGGGTTGGATGGTGTGGCTGGTGCCGGTGCCTTCCAGTGTTGGTGCTGCCTGCTTTGTGGATCCCGGCTGTGGCTGGTGGACCCCTCTCAGCTAAGTAGTGCTGGGAGTTGGGGCTCTGTTGGTGTGGCCAAGACCAGTGGCAGTCTGATGGGGCTAGGTAAAGGTTGCCATGTGGCTATCGGATGGTTGATCTGTCTGAGGGGCTGGGGGGCTGGATGGGCTCTGTGGCATCTGGCATATCGGACTTAGGGGAGGCTGATTGAGGGGGAAGAGGCACCTGCGAGTACCGGTCAGGCCTGCATCAGGTTGGGCTAGTTCTAATTAAGTGTTTCCAGCCCGGCTTGAGCGGTTGAGCGAAGCTGCTAAGTGGTGCAAAGCTCTTCGACGGACCAACAGGTTGATGGCCACCTGTGCGGATAGTGCGTTGCGATCACCTGGTTGGACTTGTTTGGGTCTTGCGCGTTGAACTATATTTTTATGGAGTTTGTTTAGTTTTCTTTGACTTGACTAGAGGTTTGGCAGGAGGAGGCATGGTACCATGGGTGGGAGATAGTCCCCACTGTCCTTTCTTGGTCTGTTACTACTTCTCTGTATTTCCTATGTTTGTATTGTTTTTGGTTGGGGGACAGGCAGCGGGTACAGGTCCTCCTCACCGGTACGCTCTTCGGAGGCAACTGGCAAAGTGGGTTCATACGGTCGACGGCCTGACATGCATGTAGGAGAGGTTGATATGTTTGTTGCCTCCTCTCTACCATTGTGTCGCCTATAGGCTTGGTTTATGTATTTGTTTATTGGTTTTCTACAGTGGTAAAGGTTTCGTGAGATGATTTTTAGACCGGACGGTAGTGACTTTTCATTTGTTGGATGTGGAACCTGGTCAGGTTGGTCTTTTGCTCCGCTTCAGCTACGCTTAGTACTGGTTGGCATCATACCAGAAGGGCTACGGACTTGGACCGGGGCAGGTGCTGGGTTATTTGATGGTCTTGTAATTAGTTCTCTGGCAGGCATGACTTAGGGATAGCAGGTACGGGGCCATAGACTTAGTTAGCTTAGGATTAGTAGTATTCCAGTTAGTGGAATCCCTGTGCCAGTGGGGGCTTGTCGTGTGCCAGTGTTGGCGGTACGAGTTTAAATAAAATTAGTTTGAATTCTAAGTACTATTCCTTGTCCTTGCCGTCGCTTCACCTTGAGCATTTCTTTTGCACCCATGATGGGCCTTGATGCCTTAGATTCTGAGGGAGATATCTGAGTTCACTCAGTAGTTCCTGGGGTTCTTAGTGTTGAGGTCTATTGGCATTGCATGGCGGATTACTTGTTTGCTTCTCGTTTCATTGCCTGCTCGTTATCTCATGATAATGGCACTTCGAGCAACTCATCCTGGTCGCTTACCAGTTTCTTTCAGTATAATGTCTTCACCTTCCTGTCTATCATCTACTCACAGGTTTTGTATTCGATTGGAGGGATTGAACATTGTGTTTGGGGGGATCACCCGTGTTATTCTCTGGACCAACTCATATTTCTTGTTGGGTTTTAACGGAGTCCTTAGTTCTCACAATACAAAACGCCCTTGGGTTAGACTAATGACCTTCCCAAGTTCAACTCATCGTACCGGCCGCATTATTCCTTAGGTGGCAGGGCAGTACCCACCCCACCCCTCCTCATTACATTTTCATTTCTACAGTTTGAATCCTATGATATTGTTTATTGCTGTTCTCTCGGAGTCTTGTTCTTGCGGCATTTACAGTATTTCAGTCAGGTGTCTCCTTCTCGCCTCAGTGGGGATAGCTTTGACTCTGAAAAATCTTACCCCCAAGTGTAGTTTTTCATTACTGCCTGGGGTGGTGTGGTACGACTGGCTGCCAGACACTCATGTTGTCTGTGTGTTTGTATGGTTCTGTTACGGATTGTGGTTGGTGGCTTCAACCATTGCAAGTGGGGCCTACCTTCTGTTTGTCTGCTGCTGTTCGCGCCCCCTCCCTCTTCACGTCACGTCAGTTGGGGGTGCCTCTTGCCCGTTGTTCAGTCTGTGCCTGTTGCCGGACCTGTGGGGCTGGCTTTGGCAGGCTCTGCCTACTCTTTCCCAGCTTGGTTGGACTTCGGTTCGACTGGGTTGGATGGTGTAACTAGTGCCAGTGCCTTCGGGTATTGGTGCTGCCTCCTTTGTGGCTCCCGGCTGTAGCAGGTGAGTCACCCTCAGCTACAAGGTGCTGGGGGATAGGGCTCTGTTGGTGTGGCCAAGGCCAGTGGCTGCCTAATGGGGCTAGGTATGGGCTGTCCTGTGGCTATCAGATGGTTGATCTGACTAAGGGGCTGGGGGGCTGGATAGGCTCTGCGGTATCTGGTGTGTGGGGCTTGGGGAGAGCTGATTGAGGGGGAAGAGACACCTGCGAGCACTGGTCGGGCCTGCATCAGGTTGGATGAGGTCTAATTAAGTGTTTTCAATCTGGCTTGAGCTGTTGGGCAAAGCTGCTGAGTGCTGTAAAGCCCCCCGATGGACTGGCTGGCTGATGGCCACTTGTACAGATAGTTGGTTGTGACCCCCTAGTTGGACTTGTTTAAATCTTGTATGCTGGACTTCGTGGGGTTTGTTTGGTTTTTTTTGGCTTGTCTTGGCTACAGGTTTGGCTGGAGGAGGCATAGTACCACAGGTGGGTGATTGGCCCCACTAACCTTTGTGGTCTGTTACCACCTCTATGTATTTCTTTTGTTTAAATATTGTTTTGTCTGGAGCACAGACAGCGGGTCTAGGTCCTCCTCACAGGTACACTCTTCAGAGGCAACTGGCAAAGTGAGTTCATAGGGTCAATGGCCTGACATGCAGGTGCAAAAGGTGGACATGTAGGTCACCTCCTCCCTGCCATAATGCCACTTGTAGGTTTAGTTTGGTTTTTGTTGGTTTTCTACTGTGGTAGTGGTTTCGCGTGATGGTGTTTAGACTGGGTGGTAGTATTTTATATTTTGTTGGATGAGGAACCTGGTTCGATTGGTCTTTTGCTCGGCTTCTGCTACGCTTAGTACTGGTTGGCTTCATACCAGAGGGGCTACAGACATGGACCGCGGCGGGCACTGGGTTGTTCAATGGTCTTGTAATTAGTTTCCGTGTGAGCATGACTCAGAGATAGTAGGTGCAGGGCCGTAGAATTAGTTAGCTTAAGATTAGTGGTATACCGGTTAGCGGTATCCCTATGCCAGTGGGGGCTCGTCGTATGCTAGTGTTGGCGGTACGAGTTTAAATAAAATTAGATTGAATTCTAAGTACTTTTCCTATTTATTACTTTAAAGAATATAAATCCACTTTACGATCTTTATCTTTATTGCAATATTTATAGTTATACTGAGAAAGCTCTTCACAAAGAAGAGTTAGAGCAAGCTTACTATAGGCATTCCTGATAGAAGATAAAGATCTTGTACTATCAGTAATGTAGGCAGAGGCCTAGTGCTGTCATAAGACTAAGAAAAGAAACGGAAAAAGAAGAGCAGTATCGTTCCCCGTTACCAAGAACTAACCATCCGAGGAGGGATCGTTACAAGTAGGTAAATTACAGTAGAATTATGAAGATAATATTATATTGTTAAGGTCTCTTCTCTATTGCTTGATGATGTCTAAAAGCTTAGGAGGTACTTTGATATTTATATTCCGCATCTGAGTGTTTGCAGACTACAGCTATCTATTATACAACTATGTACCTCTTCTGATTATAACTCACAACGTTGAGTATTCTTCAAGGTAAAAATACCCAGAGATCCTGAAAATCAACCCACCCTCTTTGGTAATTGCGATATAGCTAACTAGGAATCATGCTGTTCCCAATAGTAATTATCCAATTGTCCGAGTCTTTAAACTTACAGCCTAGTTCTTAAGTTGAACTGAGTTGGTCTCAATTGTCTCCGTTATTAATGAAATCATCAGTTTTATCTGCGTATTGTATCTGTGAAGGTAGTTGTATTTGCGACCTTCCTTGGTTACCTGACTTCAAACCTTCATAGCTCGATATCCAACACACAGATATTTTCCGGAAGACTTTCTACTAATTCACAGGAAGCGATTCTACCAGATTGATAGATTATCCCACAGTTGGCAACTCTTGGTTGCTATGGGTACTAGGGTTTCAATTACCATTCTAGTCTTGGGAATTATTCCTACAACTACTGCGTGTTCCTGGACCCAGTTGTAATACCTGGTGCAGTCTATTGGCTTCTGTAGTAGTATTTGTCGAAGTTCTAGACTCTTCTGATTATTATAGGGTGGGTGCGAATGTATTGAATTCTCATTGAAATCCTTCACCATTTGATACCATCTCTCCTAAATGTCCGGTTACTTACAGCTTGTGTCAAAGATGTCACATCTTTGAAGCCTAGTAACTCTCTGCATAGTTGATGAATTTACTCCGTTCCACTTCCCTGACCTAGCCAAAGGTCCCCTCCTATATATCCCCCAAACAGGATCCAGTTGGATGGACAGTGGCGACGTATCTAGTATTATTCTTACACCTTCACTTCTGTAACATTATAGTCACTGGACGCAATTGAGATTGATATATATGACAATGTGCGGGCCCATGATCGGGCCAGAGGATGGTGTTGGAGACCAAGGATTCTGATTCCAAGTGGGGCTACCCTACTTAGGGCAGTTCCTAGCTATCAGATCCTGGTATTCCTAATAAAATAAAGAAGTTCTGCCATTCATATTTTCAGAAATTGTGTCTTTTTGTCCTTAAAGAACCCCTCTCCTTGTAGATCTTTAAGCTCATCCTCCCAGTTTGCATACCATTTACCTTGTAGTGTACTAAATGGATTTTGAGACTTTACTGCCATTACAAGAGCCATACATTCTTCCAAGGAGGCATTTTCTTTTGGATCAGTTGGCTATAGGCATCTATGATGCTCTATCTCCTCTTCTTGTTCTTCCTCTACCTCTAATGGCTTTGGATCATCTTGTCTTTCTTCTTCCTCCTGCATGGCCCCAGGAATTTCACCTGCATGTAGTTCTGTCATACTTCCGGCCGAATAACTAGATGCTTGCTGATTTGGTGTTGCTGTTTGAGCAGAGTCAAACCCGTTGAGGTCTTCATCGTATCGACCGCCTGCCACTTCCTCCAATTCAATTTCTTCCCTTGTTGCCATTTTTGAAGGTGATATTACTTCAAGACTGGAAGGTGTTTCTTGTTCTTCCTATTACTTTTTCACTTGATTTAGTTTACTGATTTTTTCACACCACCTTTTCCTGTATTGCCTTTAGTTGGGCTGTTCTAAACCTGTTTTATTTAGTAGCATGTGTTGCTAACTCTATTGAGGATCGCGTTGCTGCATCTTTTTCGACTCGAAAAACCTGCATAATCGTTTTTCGACCCCGGGGCTGAATGCCTCTATTACTGTGTGTGGTGGTTTAACAACCGGTATCCAAAGAACTCTTTCATATCCGGCTGTGGAATGTCACTTTGAGCGACCGTGCACTGATTATATAGCTTGTTCAAGCTCTGCAATGCGTTTAGCTGCACCGAACCTGCTATGACTCCCTCTCGGCTGCTGTACTGGGCTGGAAAATATTCCGGGTTTCTTGGCTGTTGGTGGATTTGGATATTGCTGAATGTTCTGTGACCCCCTTAAGCCAATGCGCTGGTGCCTCCATCGACGGTCCTTGTACCCCACGATGCACGCAGGCATCAGATTGCATACCAGGGGCTAACTAAGGGATGGACTCTACTTATATGGGGTTGTATATGGAAATGTGGCACTTGGTTTTTTCAGTCTTTGCATTGGTTAAGGCTTGTTCTGTTTAGGTATTATATGGTAAAGATAACATTTGAATATACTGTGCACTGGAGCCCCTGCACACCGAACCCGAATGGTGCCTTCAAATGGCACCCGAGCAGGATTGTGCCCAAAAGTTCAGGCGAATGAAGGATTGGAAAGGCTAGACGTCACTCCGACCCTTTACCCAGTTCTCCAGAGTGTGGTCGTGCGGATGCTCTATCGGCTGAAGTCACATACGGTCGAACTGCTAATTGCACAAGCCTCAGCGTCCTCTTCCAGGGAATTGGCGATGCACTGCTCTCACGCTCGAATATTGTAAGCCGCTAACGTGTTAGACCAGGGAGTAGGTCGGACGTACAGGTGAAACTTTGTGTGTGAATTTTGGTCGAACCCTCGCCGCGGAGGTTTCGACGGAATTAGGGTTTAGATCAAAAGGGGGCAGATCCAACATAACTTGCTATCTCCTACACTTGCGCATTTCTTCTTCCTATCATAGTGTTGGGCGTCAATTGAGATTTTCTGGTTTCTACTTTTTTGGCACATGTTAATTTGACGGACCCAACACATTGTGGGTGGAGGAAGATGGGATGAAAGAAGAGCCTCAACTACCGTAGACTACGAGTATCAGGAGCTTTGTGCTCACCAGCCACTCCCTTGGCATTTAACTGACGCCACTCACGTTCCTAGACATGCGCATACCTTTTGAACTCTACAGACTGTGGAGGGGTGAAGGGAAAAGGAAAAAGTTGGCAACCTCAGGTACTCGAGTAGGGCAGGCAGAAACTGTATCACATCGTATCATATCATAGCATACGATACTAGTAGGGTACGGGTAAAAAAAAAAAAAAAATTCTAAGAAAAATAATTTGGATGCCAAGCTACGTCGAGGGAGCCTCGGCGCGCCACGGTTCCTTTCTGTTCCCGACTTTATTGAAACCTCCGCCAGAAGTTACCATCTCAGCGAACTTTCTCCCCCACTAACCTTTTAATCCCTACCTCTATTGCTCTCTACCCCCCCACCGTAAACCGCTCCATACACACATTCCCTTTTTCTCTAGAGTTCTTATCTTGTCTTGAATCCAATTCTCCCACCCCTCCCCCACCACCCCACCCCACCACACTCATCCACCTACCCACCTCACCCTCCATCCTTCCCCGCCGTAGCAGCCGCAGCTATCATATCAATGCCTACGGCTACGGCACCAATCCTCATGGGCGGGAAACCAGTCCCATCCTTCTTGACGGAGAACCCGATCACTTCTCTGTTATCGTCGCTCTCCCATTCATTCTATGAGCGTCGGGCGACCCTGGGCCTGGGAAACCCGGGCACTGTCGAGAATGTCTCCCGCGAGGTCCAGAAAGATGTTTTTCTCAATAATTACGCGTTTACGGGGATGAGGGCGGACTTTTCAAAAAGTTTCTCCATGGATCCTATATTCCAGACTTCGCATGCATTTGCCATGGGCGCTCAGGGGATCCCACCCTACACTTTTGCCGCTATCTTTGGGACCAATAAGGTTCGTTTGATTCGGTCCTTTTACCAATATTTTGCAATGTTTGGATTATGTTTTGCTTGAATCGTGGGTTCGTTGTTCGCTCTTCGTTGGGAAATGAAGAAGGAAAAAAACTTTTTCCTTTTGAGGAACTTCGGTGGTGGGAGAATGGGAATGATAAAGGTTTTTCACATTTGCTAACCCAAAATAGGCATTCCTTCAAGCCAACCTCGACAATGAAGGTCAATTGGCAGGCCGTTTCAATTACCGCTGGTTACCCGAACTCACCAGCAAATTCAATATTCAATTGGCACCTCCAAGTCAACCCTCCCAGTCTGTTTTCACGATGGATACGGACTACTCAGGCTCAGACTTCTCCGCCGGCATCAAGGCTTTCAACCCTTCGCTACTGGAAGGTACCCTCACGGGTATCTTTATCGGCTCGTATCTCCAGTCCATCACCCCCAACCTCGCCCTCGGCGTAGAATCTGTCTGGCAGCGTTCTGCGGCCTCTCTTGGACCGGAAACAGCCCTATCGTACGTTGCCCGATACGCTACCAAGGATTGGATTGCCTCGGCACAATTGCAAGCCGGCGGAGCGCTGCAGGCGACGTACTGGCGCAGGATCGCGGAGCGGGTGGAAGCGGGAGTGGACTGCCAGCTTACACTTGCCGGAGGAATGGCCAGGGACGGGGGAGGCGGCATGATGGGTGGTAGCATGAAGAAGGAGGGTGTCACCACCTTGGGTGCTAAATACGACTTTAGAATGTCGACTTTTAGAGCTCAGGTGGATACTCAAGGAAAATTGGCCTGCATGCTGGAAAAGAGAGTTGCACCGGCTGTCACCCTAACATTCGTTGGTGATGTGGATCACTTTAAGGTACATATCCTACATAGAGTCCTTCTTTTCGCGTATCTAACCAATAACCAATAAAAACAGAATCAGGCAAAACTCGGCTTCTCCGTATCCATCGAATCCGCCACGGAAGCCATCCAGGCAATTCAAGAAAAAGCAGCGCTATCAGGCACCGGGCCAACCACTCCATCTGTTCCTTTCTAGATTTCTCTCTTTTTTTCCCCACAACCGGGAGAGAAAAGATAGATAAATTATCCGTTTAGTTCTCTCGTCTGTTTGTCTCATAATATTGGATTCACTTTGGGCGTCCTTGGTTAATTTATAGGTGGAATCGTGAGAGAGATCAAAAGGGGTTAAAAGTCAGTGTGGTTGTTTGATGTAGTGTGGAGGTTTTCATGTACTGGAAGCTGGGGTGTTTTGATATATTATATATATTTCCCTTTCGCCCCCGTCGGTGGGGGGGGTCTCTTTTTTGTCTTCTCCATGTGTGGAAGGGAGGAGTTTTTTTCCTTTCTTGCTGAAATCTCGAGAAAAATAGAGAAAAAAAAGCGGAATTGGCAATTTGAAGGTGTTGGTGGTGGTGAATGCTATTTTCTGTACTCTACTATTTCCGTGGACTGGCATTGTTTTTGCTTTCTTTCTTTTTTTCTTTCTAATATTCTATTCTACCCTACTCTACCCTCGTGTGATATAGCGGATGGACTGGCGGATTGGCGGATTGATGGATATGGGGTTTTTTGAAGAAGCCGCCTACCGCTGGCTTAATTTCGACTTCCTACTACTACCCTACCACTGCTGGTAGTAGTAATGAACCCTGAATTCTATTGTACATAACAGAAAAACACGACATAGCATTACACTTCTCATTTCCTCCTATGTATCTCGTCACCTTTTCTTCCTCTTCCCCTCGCCAACACCGACATACTCCAGCCCATCCAACAGCACCTGCCGGTTCTCGCGAACCCACTGCAGTAGCTCATCCTTGGGTTTATGTGGATTATCGAGTTGGTGTTGGAGGGATGCCTTAATGGTAGGCGCCATCCAAGGTCCTGGGAGGAGGGCGTATTCTGCTGCTATGTCTTGGCCCTGGTCACCCCTGCTATTAGTTACTGTTCCGCTTTTGCGGGAAGGGGGGAGGGGAGGGGGGGTGGTACATTCAACAAACTCTTAATAGTATAAGCCTCCTCCAGGTCCCTCTCCGCAATGGTTTTTAGAAAGGTTTCGTATTTATCCATTACTCCCTCCACCTCATCATCGCTAGCATTCTTCTCCTCCGAGTCCATGAGTTCGAACATCAAGCAAGCGCCAACCTGATTCTTCCAGTCGGCACCCAAAGCGTGCATTTCCATGCCCGTTTTGCTCCTGCCCCAGTGCTCCACGTTGGTGACCATGTTCTGGATGGCCCTCCGGTTTGTGAATGCTTTCGCTATTGTCCCGCTGACGTGGTTGGGACACTTTAAACCTTCTTTTATGGCTGTGGCGGCGGCGGGCGCTTTCTTCTTGTCGGCTGGGAACACAGGTTGGTTTTTCCAGGGGCTCGCGGCGGCGATTAGCCACGCAAGGTACCTTTCGGGAGTAGTCATCAAGAGCTTGGAAATGCGCGGGCGCGAATGGGCGTGTTCGAAGAGTCGGCGGCGCACAATATCGGCGGCTATCTTCATATCTTGCACTGGGAGGACGGGGAGGTCTTGGATCGGTGGGGCGAATATCTCGTTGTAGAGGTCCAGCTCGTGGATTAGGCTCAGGGAGGCATGGGGATTGCAGCCTTTGAACATTTTTTCAATCTCAATGCCGACGCGCTCGCGGGAGATTTTGGCTTTGAGGGCAGACTGCGAAATAGGGGGGAGGTGGTCAGTTGGTGTGAGTGATAATCTGTGTCTGGGGGGAGGAGAGGTTACATGCCTTGATTTCCGGGAGTTTCATGGCGGCTTTGACTTCAGGAACTATAGTAAAGCCGAGTCGTGAGGAAAAGCGGATTAAGCGGAGGACGCGGAGGGGGTCATCGGTGAAGGTTTCTCTCGGGGGTAGAGGGGTGCGGATTAGGCGGGCGGTCAAGTCCTGCAGGCCGAGGCCTGTGAAGTCCTCCACCTGTTCAGTGTGCAGGTTGTAAAAGAGGGCATTGATAGTGCAGTCGCGGCGGAGGGCATCTTTTTCTGGGGTTCCGAATTCCTAAGGCCATCAGGTCAACGTCCCCCCCATGAAACAGTGGAAGGTAGAGTGGAACAAACCATATGTGGGATCCGACTATCTCCAGAATACGTCTCACTCCTCAGATTGACAAAGTCGATATCCAATCCTAGAACCTTTGCAGTAGCAGTCTCCAGATGCTTGGACTTCTCGGGGTTGCTCTCGATCTTGCTCACCCTGCACGGTTTAGAGCTGGGCTCGTCTCTGTTTGCATTCATGTACTCGGACAGCCGAGTTGCGAAATCGTACCCACTCATATTGTTTACCCCCACGTCAATGTCCACGCTTCGGGTACCTAGGAGCTTGTCGCGGACCCAGCCGCCGGTGAAGCGTAAAACCAGGCGGTCATCCTTGGGCTTGTCCTTATCGATTTCTTGCGCGACGTCAACAAAGAGTTTGCGGACGGTGGCTTCCTCAGGCGAGAGGGTTAGCGTACGCGGGGTGATAGGAATAGTGGGGGTTGCCATTGTGCTGTATCTTTTTGAGGCGTTTGTTGGTGGGGGAGAGGATGTGGCGGTGAAAGGGTTCGGGATGAGTCGTCTGCGCTTCTGATGGAGTTTGCCCCCCGGGGATGGAGAGCGAGCGCGAGCCCCTGCCATTGATACCAGCACTCGTAGGGAGGGGTATCTCGGAGAGAGTAAAAATCGTGGCCTTAGGAGCAGCGGAAGTCCGAACTTGGTTTGACTCATTATTCTCGTTTGCGCTCTGGTCGTCAGTGAAAATATAGATTATGCCCGCACACCATCTCCACGCTGGAAGGCGGGGGAGCAAAAAATAAATAAATAATTTGTGTCGGTTTCCTTTCATGACAACCAAAGTGTATTGTTATCATAAGTGAGTAGTAACGTGTTTCCTCGTCATGTGACACACCAGGACATCAGTAGTCACTCGCGAAGATTCAGGACCTCAACAGTAAGTCTAAGTATGATGAATGATGCATAGCCATATTGTTACTCGAGCAGTAGTCTAGTGGAAATCCGAGGCGGAAGCGAAAGTAGCACCGCTCTATGACAAGTCTCACCTCTTCAGGCCTAAGCCACTGCCTTGGTTGACATATCTCACTCGGCACCCAATCTGCTCCCCCGCAATCCATCAGTATGCGGCCCTGCCATTAACCGTGATGCTAATAGGTTTCTACCACTCTGCCAGGTATGATAGACATCGCTTCTCTATTGGGCTGCACCCATATAATCCTTTCAAAACAGGGATCAATTCACCCCGAGGTCCCTACAAGATTGACGAAATATTCAATATTTCGAGTAACATTGTGTGATCTAATTGAAGCTCAAAAAATAAAAAGAGTTTATGAAAACCCAAACCAAGCACTGCGCACACCAAGTTTGAATACAGTAAATACTACTAGAAGAGTATATAATCACTCACATAATCCCTAGGCGGCTATCAGCCTTGATCCGCCTTTGTATGACTGCACTGTTGCCTCATCTCTCACAGGTCACAAGTTCTAAATAGCGAATGCGCAGTGCCATACCGGTATTTAAATTATGCTATAAGTTAAGTTAGTGGGCGATAGCGGCGGCCACAACAAAGTGCAAACCAACCTTGCCTCTAAGTTAGTCGCGAGAGGTTAGCCTAATGATGATCTGTACCATGCCAGCATTGACCATGCGGAGGGGGAGGGTCGCGGTGATCCAGACGGCGTTTGTGCCCTCCCGTATTGCCTATCGACTGTACGAGTGCTTATAGCTCTGCGGGTACCCGGTAAGAAAAAGACATCAGGATAATATAGGTTGGGCCCACCGGCATATAAGATATGCGCATCCCCGGACCCCCCATTCTCTGTGGGCTAGCTTGAAGGATCAAATTCCTACTCTCGGCTATGGTGTTACCCAGGCAATCAGGAAGTACCGGTAAGGCTCGTGGAATAATGAAAGTGCAGATTATGCCGCGGTCGACGATCTAAGTGCGACGATCCCCAAATACTTCAATCCCAAGCGGACAATAATTTACGTTTGAAGAGCCCAGAAAAGTAACCTGGTTTGTGTCACCTCCAGACCGTGGCAGCACTACGAACCTCAGTAATTAGTCCAAGTCCGACATGAAGTTCCTACTGACAGCCCAAGTCCCTCGGTGGAAGGCCACGCTCTGTCGTACTCTCCCTCAATCATGGTGTGAACCCCCCATATTTTCTAAATAATCAAAGCATACAAAGGTATCATACTGTAATAGAATGGCAGAGAATACCGAAAAAAAAACCAATTCCCTTTCCCAAGAACCTAGAAAAACAACCCAAGTTGCCCAACCGAGTGACCATCCGTGCAACGCGGGGGAGAGGGGTGGCGTGAACGCCGCAAGCGCGCAACCAAATGAAAGTTGGCCTCTTGACAACCGGCAATCAACCGAAACCCTTTCCCCCCCCAAAAAAGCTCAATCATGAACAATATCATACGAGTACCGATATTCTTAACCACAAACACCAATCCACTCCCCATCCACCTCTACCTCTTCACCACACGACAAACGTGAAAGAGAAGCGATCAATCACCCTTGAGTAATCATGGCGCGACTAGGGATTCTAATCCTCCTCATGGGGGAAATAGTCGCGAGGTCGGGGGTTCACGGAATGTTTAGCGTTCATGACGACTTATTGGCATTTCCACAGGTATTTTGATCCGCATATTTGTCTCGCAGCGTTTTTTTTTCTTCGCCTTTTCCCTTCTTCTACTAAGGGGCTGAGTTGGGTATATAGTACGAGATTAAGTTCTACGACGACGTTATCCTCGAGGAAGAAGCTGAAGAGAGACTTTCGTCGGCACCGACCATATCCTCGAACCCCCAACCGAGAGCTACGGGTACAGTTAGGGAGGATGCGGGTCCGGACGCAGCAAGGGACGGGGAAGGAGAAGGGGAGGGAACTCATGAAGTAGAGACTTACGAAGCATTATGGCTAAACGGACGCCGGTACCTATGCTCGGTGCCCATCGTCACACCAGCACCGCCCATGAATGCAACGGAGAAGGAGCTATCCAAAGCAGCGGAAGAGAAGGAACTCGTCAGGGCGACGACAAGGGGGTGGGAACTACTGTCTGATCTTGAGGGACATTGTTTATATTTTGTACGCTCCCTCCTCCTCCTCCCCCCTCACTCTACTTTCGTATGTTAATATGGAGGTGGCATAACAGGTGTCCGGTTGGTGGAGCTACTCATACTGCCACAACCATGAAATCCGCCAATTCCACCAGAAGCCACCACAGAACGGCGTGAACACCTGGCCGCCGGCCGAAGACCCGGCTACACCATCATACGTCCTCGGACAAGTCTCCCCCGAAGCCGCGAAGCGCACCAAAGGCCAAAAGGGCGAGGGCACGGAGTTGCAGGCTACCGGAGAATTGAGGTTCTTGGTGCAGAAGCTTGGAGGAGGGACCACATGTGACCTCACTGGGAAAGAGAGGAAAATCGAGGTTCAGGTTAGTTCAATTGTCCGGTATCTGCTCGGGCTGGAGGGGGGAGGGTGGTTTTGAAATTGTTTTGTGTTGAGAGGGGTCGGCGGGCTTTATGGATGGAAGCGATACTGATTTATGTCCGAAAAATAGTTCCATTGCAACTCCCAAGGTTCCGACCGCATCGGCTGGATCAAGGAGGTCTCCATATGCTGCTACCTAATGGTAGTCTACACCCCTCGCCTCTGCAACGACGTAGCGTTCCTGCCTCCCCGTGAGGACCGCGCAAACAGCATCTCGTGCCGTGAGATCATGACACCGGGCCAGATAGAGAAGTACCATACAGACAAGGCCAAGGTCGGGGAAGACAAGGCCACGAAGGTGCCGAAGAAAGCCCAGGAACTGGGGGCTGGCGATGAGGCGAAGAAAGCCGAGATTAGGACTCTTGGGGGTGTGGTTCTGAGGGGTGCTAATGATCCGTTTACCGATGGTGATGTTGAGATTATTATTCGTCATGAGTTATGATGTGACTTTCCCCCTCTCCCTCTACTTTGTGGTGTTTTTTTTATCTCTGCTTGGCTTTTGGTCTTTCTTTATGGACGGATGGATGGAGTTTATCTCGGTGATACACTGTACTATACGAAAGTTATTTCGTGGATTCGTATTGGATTGATTGTGCTAGTCAGTTTGCTCGCCGGGTAGTCGGTGCTGTAGCGTTTCCTGAGAGCTTATCGCATAGCTCTCCATCCCCAGCACAAGACGCTACAAGTAATTTAAATCAATCGAATAGATGAAGAGTAATTATATCAACCCGCAAGTAAGGAAAAAAATTTTTGGTATCAAACTCTACCGTATTCTTGTACCTGAGAAAGCGAGAACAGTATTCGTGTTTGTGTCACCATCATACCCGGAAAGACAAAGGTGTCCAAAACCCGTAACGAAAAGGAAGAGAAACCCCAACAAATTTGATAGAAACCTCAGCAGCACATCCCCCCTCCTCCTCCACACAATCCCGTAGAGTACACACACAAGCGTCTAGTCCAGCAAGTCCACTTCCCCCTTCCATCCCAAGTTTACAGTAAAGAAAAACCCTACATTAACAACCATCAGCTCTATCCCAACCAAACCGAACAATCCAAACTCACCTCACTTCCCTCCCCAATCCTCTCTCCTCTCCCATTTCATCCCTACACGTCCAACATGTCCAGCATGTACACTCTTGACCCCCTTGCCGACCTTCTCGGTGGAGTCGCTAGCGTTCACGGCTAGGAAGTGGTACAGCACTATCAGGCCCATCATGAGCGTGCCAAGGAAGATTGCGATGGAGTTTAGTTGGGTGTCGGAGATCATTGCGTTTTCGTTGCGAAGGTTGAGTAAAAGTAAGGGTGATAAAAAGGTGGTGGTGGTTGATTGGGGTGGTGAGAGAGCTATGGTATGATGCTGTATGGCTGGATTGGAAGGAGTAGTACTTACTTTACTGTAACTCAATTGCCAAGACTTTTTTCTTTTCTTTTCTTGGTTGGGATTTCCTGCGGTGCCGGGTTTGGTGCTTGTGATTTGGAAATCTTGAAGTTGTCTTTATTTTAGTTCTCTTTTTTTGGCTCCTGATCCGTCGAAACCAGGCTTGGTCTAATCGAAGGGGATTGTGATTCGCGATTGTGGCCCTTCTCCCAATTACTTGCGCGTGTTTCTACTTACCATACTAGCAGCTGTCTGGAGTACTGTGCTGGTTGGTATTATAGACTACTGGTGGGGCCGAGTTGGAGCTCCAATACAATACAAAGTGTCCAACTCGGCCGCGCGAGTGCAGTTTGCAGTACAGCACTTGTTTATGGCAAAGACATGGAATGCTAGTGCTTCACGCAAGCCAAAGATACCGTGGACGGGATTGGATAAGATACCGGTACCATGATTCAAGTCCCTCCCTCCCCCCTTCCCGGGCCGGAGAGGGAGCGGAACCAGGAGCACATGCATAGTAGACAGATATCAGAAGAGAAAGGAAGGCACAGTGTCGGTTATAGAGCACTCCGCATTGCCAGTACTATAAATTTAGTATAGTACGACATGTGTACAGATAAAGTCACCATCTCCCATCTTCTTTCTCTTGGCACTATTATACCGTGAAGCAATTCACAGATGGCACAATAGTACTCGTACCGTACTCTACTGGTACCGTACTCGTACAAGCCTCGCACGTATCTCCATCCCACTGGACAAAGATCCAGCACAAGCGAATCCGTTCGCGTTTCGTCTCGGATAATGTTAGCCTACGGTAACCGCGGGCGAGTGAGTACGAGTACTGTACCTTGTCTCACCTCACTCGTGCCTTTTGTGGTACGGAATGCATGCATGGAAGGAAGGGAGAGTGCGAGTAGGGATGAGGGAAGGAAGGGTAACTTTTGCCCTACTAACCGTACCATACAACTGGAACCGGTGGGTGGGATGGGGATGAGCATTGCTGGCGTTTCAGGGGGCGTTTTTTTTAATTTATTTTGGACCAAGTATGACATGAGCTGTAGAGTAGACTACATTTGCCCTAAGAGCGCGGTAGTCTAATGTAGTCTGTCTGTCTATCTGACTGACTGGAGAAGCGTTGGTATCATGTCATGTTGGTATGAGGCTATCTGCAAAATTCATTGACACCTGACCATCACAACTGATTTTTCCATAAAAAACCATTCTAAACAAATGCCTTCCACGCTACCACGTAATGGTCCAAGAGTTGAATGGACTACTCCTACAAGAGTAAGAATCCTTACTCTATTAGATACTGGTGTTTTGTAGGCAGAAGTCTCACATCGAACTGGTATTCCTTATCTAACAGTAAATTTGTAGTCAATAACGCAATGCTCATAGCACAACCATACTTGCTCTGGACGTCCACTAGCTCTGATACAGCAAGATATCTGGCGCTTGATCTACCTGCTTCGCAAAAACTGGGAAGGGAGAAAGCTTTACTGGAAAATACTTAGTCAAGAAGCGGGACTTCATGTATCAGCAACTACAATTTATCAAGTATTGGGAAACAAAGGTTATTCCCAACACAAGGCCTGTAAGAAGCCATTCATTTCTCAGGAGTGTCAAAAGAAGAGAAAGGAGTATGTGATAAAACATCACGATAAACTGCTATCACAAACCAGATTGTAATAAGGGAGATTAAGGAGATGGAATAAAGATTTTCACATCATTTGTGCTTGCAAGTCATAGGAGTTTATTGTTATACGATAGCTTACAGTTGTGAGTCATATGATGTTATGACTTTTCTGTGTGACTCATATTTATGAGTCACGAGTTTCACACATGTGATGCATTTAGCACATATGATTTGTTATAAGGATTATGATTGGTTTAAGTATGTTGTGCAGTTGACTCATAATGAGTCAACTAAGGATTTTACATGACTCACAATTATGAGTCATAGGATATAGTGAGGTGAAGGTATGAGTCATACAGGGTTAGGGTTGAGTGAGGTGTCTGTATAAGTAGCAAGGTCCAAGAACCTCCGGTACAAACACCTCACCCAACCACTTATATTCTTTCCTATACTATAAGTTAAATCAATACTCTCTACATACTTACATAATGTTATGTGAGAAAAAGGTCTCACTTACAAGAGGTAATGCAAGTACAAATTATTCTAGCTATCAGAAATAATAGTGGTAATGTAATGATCCCTCCTCGGATGGTTAGTTCGTAGCGACAGGGAACAATACTTCTCTCCTCTTTCTTCTTCTTTCTGTGTCTTACAATAGTACTAGACCTCTACCTACATTACTGATAGTACAAGACCTCTGTCTTCTATCAGGAACGCCTATTGTAAGCTTTCTCTAACTCTTCTCCGTGAAGAGCTTTCCTTTGCGTAACGATAAATATTGTAATACAGATAAAGATCGTAAAGGTGTTTTATATTTTTAAAGTAATAAGTAAGAAAAGTACTTAGAATTCAATCTAATTTTATTTATACTAGTACCGCCAATACTAGCATACGACCAGTCTCCTCTGCACTCCATAAAACAAACTATTTAAAATACACTACCACAGACCATTGCACCTTGCAACCGCTCCCCCCAAACATAAATCCAAAAATTACTACCTAAGTGGGCTCACAGGCGCTCGCAGCAACTAGCTCTGCCCCAGATTAATGCGTCTTCCCACCTTACTACACAGCCACAATCTCATACTCTCACTCCTATCCACCTCCAACACAATTTGCTCTACATATTCCACAAAAGAAACATACAGTCTATCCCAACATCCCTCCGTCCTCTTGTAATGCAACCCAAGATCCAAATAACCCTCTGCCAATATTACACCGCCGTAGGAGCAGCGTGATTCCTTCAGTAACCGGTTCACCGTAGCCCATCTCAAGACCACCGATGTCCATGTTGCCAGGTTCAGCTCATCCCACGGTAAATGTTGGGAGTGCCAAAATCGATCGTGACAAATCCGTAGATACCGGGGACGCCTTTCGAAGTGTTCAGTGAAGGTGGTGTGTTTCTTTGTAGCTGCAACAGCGATGGCAGCACCACAACAGGGACAATTGCACCGTCGCTGGTTGGGTAAAAAGAATCACTTCTTCGGTAGTGTCATCTCACCAGGCAAAATGCAGCCACTGCCATCGTGTCTCTTTTCACACTGGGTGCAGGTCGTAAAGTCTCCTATCAATACTGTCCCCCCATTCCGTTCCACCATTAGCGTGCCATCAAAGGGATTACCCACCACAACCAGCTCCCCATCTATTAGTTTGACATGGCGAGGGACCCCCAGTTCCAGCCACCAATGTTCCGTCCACCAGTACTTCCATCTCGGGACTGCCGAATCTTTATACAAGTCTTCATCAGCAGGTCGTCCTCTAGCATAGCGGAGGTACTTAGTCCAGTGATGTCGGTCTTTCCACCTATCACAGCCATCATGGCCAACCATGCCCATCCCACTACGGATCCTCATTAAAATATAGGAATCCATCCAGGTTAGGCCATGCAGGTACCGAGGCGCCTTTGGTTCTCTAGCATAGTATCTGTACCCTTCTCTAGCATGCCAAGTCTCTCATTCCTCTTTTCGAAGCTCCCGGGCCAGGGCCGCTTGGCCGACCCCAAAGCTAACCCCTTCCCAGTGGAGAGAGTGTAAGGGGCGTCCAATACACGCCTTGGCCTTCAAGTCGACCATCTCATTGCCATCAACGCCCATATGGCTGGGCACCCAGCCGAAACTAATATGTGAGAATGCAGTCAATAGGGGTACCATTACCTCCCACAACTCAGCTGAGTCACCATCCGAAAACATGTTGTCAACCATAATGAGGACTGGTATACAGTTTAAGAACACATGAACTGAGCATCTCTTTGCCATATCCTGTGCATGCCGGAGGGCACACACAACGGCAAACAGCTTGCATTCTACAATACTCCAGGATGGGGGAACTGAGCATCCGTCAACATGGCTCAAGGCCCCTCTCTCAAACACCGCCCAGGCTACACCAGCCCCCTTAGAGCACTTGGACCCATCTGTGTATATAACCACATCCGAAGATGTACATAAATCTTTATACAACACTCGGTAGCATGCAGCCATCACTGCCTTGCCTTTCCCAATCGAGACTGATGGACAACTGGTGAGCTCCTTGTCCGAACTCTGCCGATATGCCACCATACCTTCCTCTCTCTACTGTAGTCATATTTTCCCCAACCATGAATGCTGGTCACAATAACGGTAATTAGTGGACTAACTATAACACCTCCGTTGTAGGTACCTTTCCTGAATAGCAACAGGCGGCATTCCGAACTCGACTATCAGTATGTTGTTTGCCAACCTCACAGGCGTTCGAAACACTGATCGGTAGCAGTCGTTAATGTGGACCTGAATCTTTTTCACATACGATGCGTGGTCAGTTACAAACTCAAGTCCATAGTAGATGGTTGGAAGATATACTGCTTGCACTAAGCCACAAGTCTCCCACACCTCTAACTCACCAACACTCCCAAACCTCCTCCCCAGTACCGAAATCCTTCTTCTAACACCCAACCCCCTTTCCAACCAATACCTTACATGAGAGGAAAAATTAAGAAATATATTAAATCTATACCTGAGAACCCGTAAGTCCTCTGAAGGCAACACCATTTCTCCTAACAAGTCTATTTCCCCCCACGTCTTATCTCCAAACCCAATCCATTGAGTCTTGAGGGCTCTGAACCCCATTCCCCTAGCCCTGGCTATGCGGTCACAGTCTGCAAATATCTCTCCCGCATGATATTAGGCTGCTTTACAGGACTCCGCTGCTACCATAATGACCCTGTCATCGACATAGGAGACTACCAACTGACGTACACTGGGAGAGTATTGCATGCATGGCCTGAATATATCTGCCACATACCCACTGAAAAAGAACGGAGAAAGGGACGAGCCCTGAGGCACTTCCTTACTGACATAGTAGGGCTTAGAGACGCATCCGTTAAAGCGAAACCGTACTGACCAGCAGGAAGCCCATCGGCAGATCCATTGGCAAAGGTATCCTGAGCACCCCCTAGCCACCAGAAAGTCAGACCAGAGATCGATATCAATGTTATCAAACCCTCCTTCGACGTCCATTGATAAGATTAGTCTTTTGTAGCCCTCATTATGCTGCAAGAACTCAAATACCACTGCCATGGCATCATGAACCGCCCTCTTCTGTCGAGACCCAAATTGTAACCGGCACAGGTACTTGGTTATTGGTTTTGTTTTATGTTTTGTTTTAAGTATCGTTTGATACTTGGTTTGTTTTAAGTATTGTTTAATACTTGGTTTTGTTTTATGTTTTGTTTTAAGTATCGTTTGATACTTGGTTTTGTTTTATGTTTTGTTTTAAGTATCGTTTGATACTTGGTTTGTTTTAAGTATCGTTTGATACTTGGTTTTGTTTTATGTTTTGTTTTAAGTATCGTTTTGATACTTAAGGAGTTTTACCAAAGAGTATCAATTGGTACCTTTGATTAGTTTCGTTCATGCTAGACATGAACAGATTTGTGTATTTAAAGACCGCCTGTTTCTATGATAGAAAAGGCAGACTTCGACAGACAGTATTTCAATATACTTGGTTGAACGGTTACTTCTTTGTTCCTCAGTACACCCTCGAAGCCTCCTTTAGTTCTTAGCTCTCGCCTCCTCTCCGGAAGAGCAGGCCACCTACCAACTATCGTATCTTTTATCGTTAATGTGATTAGCACCTTGCGAACACGTTACACAAATTGTGTTTCTCTCAGATCCAGGCAGGTGGCCAGTCTCAACAGGACCACCCGCTCCGCGACCTTTGCCGGTGGTGGAAGGAGATGTATCATCCTCTACGATTTTACAATATTATACCGGGGTTTGTCCAGCTTGAGTATGAGCACTACCTCAGCCTTATGCCAGTCTGGAATATCGTGCCGTAACCCGTAGTCCACTAGGCACCTCAGCGTTGTTGGATCTCTTCGTTTCCAGAAACATAGGAATGGATAGCCAATATCGTCCTCACCCGGGCCTGTATTCGTAGGGGACCGAGCAAGGGCAATCTCCATCTCTTAGGCACTGTCCATATCAATCTCTGAGTCTTCTCAGGGAGTGGGATCAACAGGGGACAACTGCTGTGCAAACAGATCACTAATGTCTGAATGTATAGTAGCATAGGACCCATCTGGTCGTGCCATGGAGAGAAGGGTTCTCTTAGCTTCTAACTTCCTTCCCAACCTAAAAATGTCTAAGTCTTGGTTCTCGGCTATCTTTTCCCTGATATGCTCGAACCTAGCCCTTAGCAGGTATGCTCAGTACACACATCGGGCCAATTTGTAGTTCTCCATCCACTTCGCCCTGCGTTTGGAGTATCAACGTAGCCTGGCCACATTCAATCTCATCCTGTCCAACACTGGTATCCACCACTCGTACTGACCTCTGCGACGGAGGCCCATGGGAGTGCATCCACCACTTGTCTCACTCCTTCCATAACTTCCCATCTTTTTTCCTTTGCAGGGTGTCCAACTGCTTCCCAACCTTTTCCCACACTACCTTCTTCCAGGCCGGCCTCCGATGCATAACATTGTCAGGAAGGTCGACCTTCAACTTCAGGGCTTGAGCACTGTGTTCGCAGCCAGCGGCGTCCAGATATCCATGTCTGACATATGGTACTCAGTGAAGGCAGAGGCCGATTCTGAAAATGTCGTGAAAGGTAGACACTGTCAAGGAAACCATGTTCATATCACATGCTGGGGCCGTGAACCACTGTTTCAGCCACTGTCCCCCGGTATTATTGTGGTCCGCATTGGGGTTCCAATCCTGGTATCTGGCATTAAGGTCACCAAACACGATGTCTGGCTCTCCAGGCTCATCCAACCAGCCAACAAATTGGTCCTTAGTGTACTTAGGTTAGAAGTAAAACCCACCAAGTATCCTCCTCACTTTTTTCTCCCAGTAGCCCACACTGGCACTGCTCTCCCCAGGACCCACCATCTCAAACATCCCACAAATATGGGACCGAACAAACACCTCAACACCAGACTTTTTAACAAAAGAAAACAAATCCCACCCATCAATATCTATAGGTACAGGCTGTCCCTCCAGGTCAACTGGCGGTTCAATAATAAAAACCAAATCAACAAAGGAAAACAAATCAAACGCCAGCGCCCAATTCCGACTACTCCTCTCCACATTTAATGCCATTGTCGTAATAAGCATTAAAAGGGGGCTTCAGCTGATCCACAAGGGCCACAAGGGCCAGAGGCATAAGGGACACCACTATCCTGGTCCCGGGCGGTCCAAAAAGTATCTTCCCGGTGGGGTTTGGAAGTGGCAGTGGTCTTCAAAATTCCACACGCCGGTGAGGGGGAAGGAGAGGGGAGTTCAGGTTCCTTACCCTTGGCCTTATTCAACTTCTGGCGGGGGCCTTCATCTTCCTCATCGCTACTGATCTCAACCAGCTGTGGTGTTGGGGACCTTCCATGGCTGCAGCATCATCTCAGGGCCCTCCCTGTTTGACTTCCCTGTTGTCCCAGCTTCTTGGCAGGTTCTGTTGGCAGGGCCGCCTCTTGTTTTTGGCTCAACGAAGACGGTACTGAGGGTGACGACCTGACTCCTGGGTACTGTTTATATCCAGTGAAATGGTCCATCCAGTCACAAAGTCAGCATTGTCTCCTAGTGTGTCCACAGGCTGGGCCCACACCTCCCAGGCATTCAAGCTTACTGCACATATATTCCCGGGAGAAGTGCATTCCAAAACAAAATCGACAACGGGGTGGGCGACCATACATGACCTCAAAATGGCCAGTCTTCAGGCACTTACCACAAACCTTTAAGAGTCTGTGTTCTTCAAACACCCGAACATTGTGGGCTCCTCCTCTCAACCAAATCTTCCCCTCGGCTAGCCTTTCCCAGATGGCCTCGTTCTTTTCGACCACAAAACAGATACCACATGTTGTAGCATTAGCCTGTCTCATAGCCTGAATGGACCCTATAATATCTGGCCTGGACACCATTACTATACTAGTGTTAGATTGCTCCAGGTCAGTGCAGAGACCATCAAAAGCTGCACTTCTAGTCCATCCCTCAACTCTCCATATTGACCCCCGTCCTATGTCAGCAAGCGGGACACCAGAAACCAAGATTTTCACCTTTTCCAAGTTCCGCTGAAACTCGAACTCCGGTAGCGACAATTCTCTAAGCAGGTCAAGCCTAGCCTTGTCGAGCCCATTGCCTAATTCTGTAACAGAATGTCCTGCCAAGGTCAAGAAAATACAACCAATCTCAGGCCTGATGTGCCCGGTACGGACATATGGGGCACCACCTCGAATCTTTCCCTGGTTTGAGAATGTCATGTTGATCCAATTCCGAATTGCCTCGATGCTCACACCTTCAGGTAGGGCCACTTATTTGCTGATGGTGAATCACATAGTAATATGCCTTCCGCGGGCATCTGGGGTCAGTGACGACTGTAGTGGCGCCGGTACCGAGTTGAGTGGGTCTGGAGGTCCCTGTGGAACCCGTCGGTACTCCTCTCGCATCGGGACTGTGGTTACCTTGATGCTGGCCATGGCCACAGGTCCTGACTGAACTGGCATGGCAGCAGGTGCACCAGTAACGGAGGCTGGTTCCTGTCTGTCAATGTTCTTCCCCTCAGTCTTGGCCGGGGTTGCCGTCTTCTTTCCGCTACCAGATCCACTGGCATTCTTTCTTCTCCTTCTGGCAGCACCACTCAGGTACCTACCTCTTTTCCCACCTTCTTACTTTTTTTCTTCTTTCCCATCTTCTTTTTTCCAGTGCACCAATTTGCCTTCTCCTCCACGAGCCACATGTAGAGTCACTCCTCCTTCACTAGAGGAGCTCCCACTGCTAGACTGGTAGGAGGAGGCTGCTGATGTGGGGCAGGCGGAAGGTGCTTGTTCTTTCTGAGTGGCGGAAGGCTTGGTCACGTAGGCCGTCCATTTCACTATCTCTGTAAAGGAGGCTTTAGTAGTAGGAGCTGCGACAGCAGTCTCCTTTCCCTTAACAGGGACAGGAGGTGGTATAGTTCCTAACAATGTAGACAGGGTATTGCCGGACCCTACTGAAGGAGATCGGCAATGGTGGGACAACTTGCCTTGCAGCGTTTCTATCTCTTCCCCTTGCTTACCAATAATATCTGTCAGTGCCTTCACTGCCTGCTCTAGCTGGTGTACTCGGCTCCAGTAATTCACCCCGCCCTCTGGTCCTTCATTACCAAACGCGGCGCCATTGTTCATCCAGGCCCGGACATTATGTATCGCGTCGTCCTCAATCAATCCAGATTCCGAGGTGAGGAGAGGTTGAGTGTTGCCAGAGCGGATGTCCTCCAGCCCTTCCAACATGGATCCAATTATGCTACCCAAGCGGGGCCCAGGAGAAGGAGTCCTACCTGCCTCCAACATTTCGCAAACTCCCGATATGATTGAGTCCGCCTGAGCCACAGCGGTATCAGCTTCCTGAGGTTGGATGTCCGGAAGGTAAACTTCTAACAGTGTCTGTACGTCATGCGAGATCTCCCAAGAGCTTAATAACTGTTCTTCAGACGAAGCCCATTCTCCGCTCAAGGCCGGTAGCAACGATGCCATTGCCGGAGAGGGGGCATGGATACTGTCACCCAATCCGGTTGCTTCGGAGTTGCGTTCCTCTTCCAAGTCTATGGGAGTGTCTCGAGCCAACACCTCAGAGGTAGGCAGGATGTCTTTGGTTCCTAGTGGAGATGGGAAATGCGTTGTATCCTCAATGGTGGAAGGGAGACTCACAGGCAGGGGAATGGCCAGGTGTCTGTGGTGCATGTCAAGGCCCAGGCCCGACAGGGCAGGAATGATCTGCTTTTTTCAGCCTTCATCAACATTGATGGCCTTCAAAGATTGTGGCCCTAGAACCAGAGTAGCGGATCGTTTAGCGGGGGATGCCGACTGCACACGGCATCGTATTCCAGCAGCAGGGGGGCTGTAGTCCTCATCTTCTGAGTCATCTAATTTGAACTTTAGGGTCTCATAAAGAGCCCTTTCTCCAGATGACATTCCGGCCAGAAAGGAAGGGGTTGATGAGCCAGTCTTGCGTACATGGGCCTGGCGGAGGAAACTGGGCATCTTGCTTTGGACAGCCCTAGTGAGGGGAGGGGTAGTAGACTATAACCTTACCTCTACTATAGTCATACTCTTAGTCGGTAGTGCGGAGAATTCAGGCACCACGGCTTGAAAGTCTTTCGGTGGGGAGGGTACCGGGCCTGGAGAATATTCCGAGCCGTGATCGGAGTTGAACCGAACAAAGAGTCCTGTGGTGGCGTTCTTGTTCAAGCCATACATAGCTGAACAGCCTCTCCCAATTAGAAAACCCTTCACTAAAACCTCCACTTCTTTCATCGTGGCAACGGTCGCGCCAGTGACCGTTTGCCGAACCAAATCATCAAACTGTGGGTTCACCACGTTCTGACACCCATGGCAGTGGTGAAACTGTAGGAAACTAAAGTTCTCTTTGGGTACAACATATGACCGTGTAGTTGTGGGGATAAGGCTAGGGCCAGTCTTAGTAGCGGGCGCAAGAGACAAGGCCGCACGGGCTGTCTCAAGCGAGGAGGAGGGTTTGGAGTTGAACCAAATAGGAGACGACATCCTCGAAGGAGGGGGAGAATCCGTGGAAGAAGAGGCTGTCGAAAACGCCATTCTCGCTCAAACTATACTCAGTGATTACTGGGACCAGGCCACGGATATCTCACACTGAAGTATCTTCTAAACGAGAACAACTACTTCTAACTGACTGCCCAAAACAAAAAACACAAACAAGCAACAGCAGATGAAGTATTTATCGTAAGCGAAATAAGGTAAAGTATTGGTTATGCTCACTTCCGACACGGAGTGCAAGAAGTAGGAAAAGTACTTAGAACAAAGCGTGAAGAACCTATCCTCCTCGGCCGCATCGGCCTCCTTATATAGTGTTCTTCCCACCCATAGTCATGTGACCCAAAGTGGTCACATGTGCAAAACCAAATCATAACAAACTAGTCATGTACCCAAAGTGGTCACATGCTCAAAACCCATGACCTCATAGCAAGGTCATGCGCAAACACTTATAAACCAATCATAATGCAATAAACAAGTCATATAACTTGACTGAGTCATATGCGTGAAACCCATGACCTCATAACGAGGTCATATGCAAAACATAAATCAGATGCGCAAGGCATACCCACAAGGCACACTCACAAGGCATACTCGCCAGGCACACGTCTCATGACTCATAATCAAGTCATGTACGAAACATAACATAATAAGTCATATGACCCAAATGAGTCATATGTGTGAAACAATAACATACCTATGACTCATAATCATGAGTCATGTGAAAACCTTTTCCATGCCAAGCCACGTTCATGATAGGTGATAGGAACTCTCTAAGCTATCGAGGTATCAGGGCAATACAAGAGGTAAGGTCATTACCTGTTGAAGAGCTAATTATAGAGAAGTAGGATTGTTACAACTGCTTGCGTATTGGCGAGGATTAATGTATTCTGATGAGTCTTCATTTGATCCCTCTTCTCATGGCTCTAAATGGGTCATACAACAATCGAATAAACATTATCATAATAACTGTGTTCAGTGGAACTACCATAGTAGACATGATTCTGTAATAGTATGGGGTGCAATCAGCCATGATTGGAAATCGCCATTGGTTGTTTTGGAGAGGAGGGGGAGTCGAGGGTTAATCTGTCAAGATTATCTTGATCAGGTTCTGGAATCAATTGTGGCACCTGCATTTCATGGGCTTGATAGCTATAATGTAAAAGCGGAAGCTCTTTATGTTAAAGACCAAGCACCATACCATGAAACGAAGATTTCATTGGTGGAGGTTAAAACAACATTAGGAATTGCTGTACATTCATGGCCCGCATCCTCCCCCAATCTCAACACCATAGAAAATGTTTGGAGGATCATGAAACAGAGAATCAAAGCTCGCACAGTGTTTCTGGGCACAGTGGAGAGTATGACAAATATAGTTAGGGAGGAATGGAATAAGTTGGTACCGAGGGATTGGAATAAGTATATTGATAGTATGTCTTCTAGGCTGCAGCAGGTGAAGGATCAGAAAGGGATGCAAACTGAGTTTTAGGATTTTTTACTTTCTGTATACTGCTTTCTGATCTCTTATTAACAACACCCTTTATTTTCACCTCATGATAAATTGTAGTTGTTGCGGTATTGGCAATCCAAAATTGTCGGCGTGGTTGTCACCGCGGAGGGTGTCAGCGAATTTTGACGATAGCCTCGTACAAGTATCGTGTTGTGCTAGGATCCGTTGTGCTGAGGGGACTCGTGCCGGTACTGAGTACAATTCTGGATGGTATGATACAAGGGTGGAAAGTATTCTGTACAGTACCCGAGTACAGTACTGTATTGAATTCCGCCAGTGCAAGCATGAGTAAACCATAAGGCATGGGAATGTTCAGAGATATTACGAGCGCTGTAACATACCACTGGTACTTTGTACCCTACCGTATGTATGGGGTGCGTCTTCCCAACCACGGTGTGGATGTTGCGCAGTGCATTCATTTACTTTCCCATTCCTTGATCATTGAAGTCAGGAGTGCTTGTCTTGAATACACGTACAACAGGGGTCTTGATTGCTGTTGTTATCTTTTGTCCCAAATTCTTGTTTGTTGCCGCGGACAGCACCACTGGAATGAGGCCGGCTGGATGGCGGGGACTTGTTCCTTTCCTTCCTCTTGTCTTGTTCCTCCTGCGTGTTGTTGTCCTGTTTCTCGGGATTGCCGCTCGCCGCACTTTTGATTCTCCGCCCCCCCCCTCTACTGTTCCATGTTACCGTGCCTGTCAATTTTCTCGCACCACCACCACCACCCCACCACTAATACCCATCCCACCCTTCTATCCCCCCCACTCCCACATCCCTCCACCTCAATTTTCGCGACAATTATTGGGAATTCGAGCCTCCAAAGTTTCCGTCCCCCCTTCCTTCTCTCTCACTCTGCCTGAATTTTCTTGTTTGACACACAATCATGATACCTTCATGCAGCAGCGGCTGCTCATTGCGTCTGGGGATGGGCCTTATGGCTCAGGGTCCGCTAAGTGCCTCTTCGACAATGCGTGGCCTGCACTCAACGGCTTCCTGCACGCTTCGAGCTTCCGGCCATTTTTTTCGTCCCCCTACCGGTACTCCATCTCCCCCACCATTACGACCCAGGCAGTCAGACGGTTCAGAGGAGCCAGCTCTGCACCTCTACCGCCCCTTCGACTGCCACCACCACCAGCGGCAGCGGCTTTATATAATGCCCCCCCCCCATCTGGGAAATTCTATTACTTCTTGCTTCCCCAAAACATATCTGCTCCCTCCCCCCCTCTCCCCAATGTCTCCGGCCTTGACCTCCGTTCGTGCTTTCTCCGCCAAGGCTGTTGACCATACCGGCTCTTCCCCGGCCTCGCCGGCCTCGAGCACAACTGCAAACGCTGTCGCCCCCAAAAAATTCACTTACCGGATTTCCGCTGCTTACTCTGCAAAGCAGGAGAGGTTCAGCCCGGGGACTAATATGTTCCACTATAATCCTTACAACAAAGTTCAGGACACTGCCAAGAGAAAGTCCCGTCCGGATGCTGGGCAGGACGCATTTTTTGTGTCCGGGATAAACGACACCGGAGCTATCGCAACCGGAGTGGTAAGAAGCAGCACCTTTTTTCTTATTTTGATTTTATCCCCCCCCCTTTTCCTCCTGGGACCCGGATCGTAGTGATGGTGGGAGGAACGGCAGCGAGAAGGGAGAAGCTGGTGGGAATTAAGATCAAATTAAAGAGCTCAAGCTAATCGGTCTTTCTAATGTGTGGTAATATATAGGCAGACGGGGTTGGTGGTTACATCGAATCTGGAATCGACTCTGCAGACTTCTCGCACACCTTGTGCGAACGCATTGCTACAGCGGCCCACCAGTCTCCTACGGACAATATCGGTGCGAGGTATTTGATGTCGGTCGGGTACCAAAAGATACTAGAGGAAGATGTGATTGCAGGCGGAGCATCTACCGCTTGCGTTGGCGTAGCAAAGGCGGATGGTCGGCTGAACGTCGCAAAGTAAGTGCGCTTAGTACTAGCCACAAGAGTGATGCCATTTTTGCTTCTCTTCTCTTTCTTCCCCCCTCCATGCACATTCTCGATTATTGGGCCCTGGCTGGGACCCGGCTGACCAGACCTACCAACCCCCAGCCTGGGCGATTCCGGATTTTTAATCCTTCGACAGGGGAAAATCCACCATGCATCATCCCCGCAGACCCATGACTTCAACACCCCCTACCAGCTCGCAATGATTCCGAAAAAACTCCTCGCCCAGTCAAAGCAGTACGGCGGCGGTCTTTTATCTGACCAACCCTCTGACGCCTCCGTCTCTACGCATTCTCTCCGCAATGGCGATATCGTGGTATTCGCTACGGATGGTGTCTGGGATAACCTCTCGAGCCAAGAAATCCTTAGGATAGTCTCTGGCGAGATGGTCACGGGCAAGGGGTGGATTGTGGGTGGGGAAGCCGGCACTGTTCCATCCCCACAATTGGAGAGCCTTACGAACCCTACGGAGGGGCAGGGGCTACAGGCTGCTGTCGCAAAGGCGGTGGTCGCAAGGGCCAAGTCGGCATCTGTTAACACGAAGGTTGACGGGCCGTTTGCAAAGGAGGTGCAGAAGCGGTTTCCGTCCGAGAACTTTCACGGTGGGAAGAAGGACGACATTTGTGTGGTGTGTATGGTGGTGGTTGAGGTTAGTTGGGTATTTCGGTTATTTCTATCTCCCTTCATTTCCCTCTGATTTATTACCCCTTCGTGCGTTTTTTTCTTTCCTCCTTGAATTGCATTTACGAGAGCAGAATGCTGACTCGACTTATGTACGAATAAACAGACAGAAACGGACCAACCACCTCGTGGAAAACTCTAGGAATCGCTTCCATGACCTCTGGGTTGAGTTGAGCCGGCACGATTACGAATTTCCTCTTTTATTTTTCCCTTTTTTCTCTTCATCTTCTTTCGTCTGTCTGTCGAGAGACGTCCTACACGCGGAGTCCCTCTTGAAAAAGATTTTTTTTTTTGTCAAAAACGGTATACGGGGTTACAACATAACATATTGCGTCATAACTTTAATAATGTCCCGCGCAAGTAAAATTGCGGTTATCAGCACCTTTTATTTCCTCCCTATTTTATTTTATTTTACTTTACTCTCACTGTGAGAGGGATACGGATATAGATGGGTCGGCCGGGTCAAGTTAAGTTGGGCTATTACTAATAAGAGCTTTCCCTCATTACTATTATTATCATCGTTATTGTTATTATTATGAATAGTGGTGGTGGTGGCGGTGGTTTTAACCCTTTTTACATTATTCTCTTTGCAATATTATAATTATTACCCTTTTTATATAATAATTATTACCTCTTTTACATATCACATTGATGTGGTGGGGATATTCCCAGCCATCAAATACCCAGTAACTTAATTCACCCACCACCTCCACGCCTAGTGATCCAAGAATACCTGCAGCCGCTCGTCCAGCGTGAGTGTGTCCGCTGCGAAATCATCGAACGGCTAGATATCCGGTCATCAACCCTACGTGAGAGATATTGCGTAAGAGAGTGGGGGGTAATTTAGTGATAGACATGCATGCATGCATGAATTAAGCGGTAGGGAGGGGGGGATCCAGGTACAGTATAGTATGTTTGGGTCAGGAGAGCGAGTGAGAATATGTGAAACTCATGACATATCACTCGACGGGTGGATTGTACCCTAACGTGGTGTGGGAGATGAGGTGGCATGTGATGGGTTATTCTTTGTTCGTTCGTTGCGCGGGCCAAAGGGGGGGAGTGTATGTGGGAGGGGTTGGGTGGAGTAAATGCTGCGTATGGATGCGGCAGGATGAGTGATTACTAGGATAATTACCAGTAGGCGTTGCTGTGAGGAGCCGGGATTGTGTAACAGACGTCGTTCGTGTATGATATAATTGCTCAATTTGGGGTCTACAAATCTCAACATACACCATTCCACAAAAAGGACTATTTGTTTTAAACCTCTCCGCTCTCATTCACTCCATTCGCTCCAAGTACCGTGCACCACACTACAGCGCTGGACACATGGTATCGACCATCCGGAGGGGTAAACTTTACTATGAAAAATAATGACAAAAAAAAAAGGTAAAAGTTATAAAATAGAACCCGTGGAAAATTGTTATGCGTGCGCCACGAATTCCCTCCTCCAGCCAACTAAAGACAACCCCCCCCCTCACAGACACACCGCCGCCCGAACTACTTCCCCGGCACCATCCCCTCCACCCTGCCGACCAACCTCTTAACACTCGCCCATTCCTCATTCCTCGGCGGGTCCATCGCAACTTCGAAAACCGTTACCATACCATCTAGCCCACCGACTGCAACCCTCTTCCCATCATGTTCCTCCCAAGCAATCTTGTTCAAACCCTTGGTCAGGTGGGTAGCCCCGACTCTAGAACTTGGCGAGGCTTTAGCGATAGGCACTTCTGTGTCCATGGTAATATCCCAAATCTCCAACTGGCCTGCTCCATCCACAAGGCCGAATACGCCAGGTTTGGTTGGGCTCCAAGCAGCATCGTAAACGACGTCTTCCCTACTGAATTCCATTATTGGTGCGGCGGCTTGTGGGGTTCCGTTTGCAGTTGCAGTTGTAGCGGCTGGAGGACGGGCTTTCCAGAGTTTAACGCTCCAATCCAGGGAGCTGCTGAGGACCAGGTCACCCAGGTCCACCGGACCGCGGACGGGGTGGAAGTCCACGGACATGACGGGTCCTGCATGTCCCTTGTATGAAATACGTGGCTCCACGCCCGCCTTCGCACCGGCTCGGTCGTAGCGGTGACAGGGGTGTATTGTACCCTCTTCTGTTCCGACGAGGAAGTAGGTTGGGTCAGAGTGGGGGAATGCCATGCATGTGGGACTGAGATCATCAGTCTTTGAAGGCACGGGAGTGGCTAGTTCCAGTAATTCCTGTGGTTGTGCGAGCATGTCTACCGTCCAGCCGCAGACCACTCCGTCGGTAGAGCAACTTAGGATGTTGTTTGCGTTTTGTGTTCCAATAACCGAAACCGAATACACCGGATGTGTGTGACCTGAACCTGTGAGAGGGGTCTTCAATACCGGTTGTGATTTGGCACGAGTATCCCATAGCAGAACCTGACCGCTGTAGGCGCCCCCCACAATCAAGTTGGGATGGAAGGGCGAGAACCGGGCAGTCAGAACATCGCTCTATACCACATGTCAGACTTCAAACACTACACTTAAAGGTGGAGAAGAAACAAACTTGAGCGTGAAACACGTATTCAGGTCTATCGTGCAAATGCATATTCCAGACCTGAACCAAACCGTCGGGATCATGTGGCGCTGAAGGGTTCTTGGTGTAAGAAGCCAAAAGCAATTCTGGAAACTGTTTCAGAAAATCGGTTATCACAAATTCCCCTAACCCGTCTTGGAGCCAAAGACGAATACCTTCGGAGAGTAATTGATATCGCTTATCATCCGTTTCTTCGACCACCTCTCATCGTAGAATTGGGCAACTTCTTTAAGCTTCCTTCCAGCTTGCTCCTCATCCTCCCCATTCACACCCA
The DNA here is from genome assembly GCF_000151645.1 of Tuber melanosporum. Taxonomy (NCBI): domain Eukaryota; kingdom Fungi; phylum Ascomycota; class Pezizomycetes; order Pezizales; family Tuberaceae; genus Tuber; species Tuber melanosporum. Next base: position 123,932 of record NW_003298770.1, read on the forward strand.
AACCGTAGTCCGCCAATACATCGTACTCCATATCCAAAGCTCTTTCCACAACCTTCGAAGACTTTTCAATAAAGTCGAGAAACTCTTCGGAAGCCGTAATTGCTGCCTTCTCCTCGTCCGATAATTCCCTGACAAAAAAGCCACCATTGGCAGTTGTTCCATCAGCTTTCTCATCCTGCTCCTCGGGGTCCGCAGCTTTCAGCTGCTTGAGCTCTTGCACAATTTCCTGTCGCATTCGCTCCCGTAGCTCCTCATCCGCCTTGCGTGAGACCTTTTCATCCTCCTCCCCATCCGCCCCCGTCCACGCCTCGGAGGTCTGTACCTCCTTGCTATATGTCACAATCTCACGAACGGGTGATGGCGGCTCGTCATATAAAACCGTAAGAGATGCAGTAGAAATGTTTTGTAATGTGAGGGGTGTGCCGTCGGCAGCCACCCCCGAGGTCATAGTAAGGCCACTAAGGCTAAAGCTACAATCAGAAAAACTATTGACAGGGTAACAATCCTCGGGACTCTCTTACGAATGAATTGTAGGGGAAGGGGCCTCCGAGATTCCACTTTCTGCAACAGATACTACAGAGCCGGGCCTACTGCTACCCCTTATCCCGCCCGGCCCTGTAGACGAAGGCCGCTCGCCAACTAGAATAGTTACGAGGTCTTCGATGCTCTGCCGGTTATTGTACGACCGAGGATGTGGAGATGTGAGCTATGTCGGGACAAACAGTGAAATACCACCAATTAGCTCAGGCCAATTCCGCCAACACTAGTTTTAGCTTGTAAAGGGAAAGAGATCAATTCAGTTTCACTAACATCTGGGCTTCGCCTGGAATTTGATAGGGATTGCTGCCGTTCCTGATTTCGACGCTTGATCTCGGCGAGCTTCGCCTTCTTTGCGGCAATCTCGGCTTTTCGTTGCTCCATGGTTGATTGTTGTTCCCTTAGAGCTTTCAGCAGAGCTCGGTTTGCATTGATTGAGCTGTGGAAAGGGAGGGGGTTAAAGGGATGGTGAGGATGCTAGGAGTTGATGTGGGAGGTAGGTGTTTGGCGCGCCGTTGAGATCCAGAGAGGTGAACAGTTCAAGGAAAAAGAACACAGAAGAGCCCCAGCAACGATCCCTCAGACCTGCAAAAACAAAAAGTAAAAAAGCGAGTGTCATACCAGCTAAGCTCAGGCTCAAGTCACCATACACTATTAGCTGATGATACCCACAGTGGGATAACTAAAGAGCCAACGGTTGGGTCACAGAGAATGATCAGACAATCAGTAGCATGAGCTATATCCTCCTTGGAGATAATTATCAGTAGGAAAAGTGAATTATGATATTTATTTATCGATTTCACTCCGGAGGGGGAAGAAAGTTACCTCGTTTCCGACCTTCCCGTGCAAGATACCCGACACTTTCAGGGCGGTGTTTCCAAATTTCATCCCAACCTTCTTTCCCATCTCCAAAAGTGAGGTGAAAAAAGAAAGAGAGAAAAAGAAAAGCCTCATCCTATCATCATCCTTTGACGTTCGTTCATTCCATTCAAACAACCCCCCCCCCCCCGAGCACATAGCGGACGACAAAACAAGAGCGACGGAACCTCATCCCACTCCTCAATTGATTTCACTTCCCTTTGGCACATACACGAGTACTTTCATAGAAACCCTCCCAAAAAGAAATAAAATAAAAAAAAGAATAGAAACCGACAGATATGTTCTCACAGCCGACCGCCAACGTGAGTCTCCCCACCCATTTTCCATCAATCTCAATGACCCCGCCACACTCCCTTCCTCCATTATGACCACCATCCTCCGTCATCGATCGATTTCACCTCACGAGCCTTTTCCCTCCCCTTCCCCATATCAATCCTCCCACTCACCACCACCGATCACGAAACTTTACCAATGCATGCATGCATCCATTCGTTAACATAATAACCACGACAGGTAATCCGCTACTCCGCCCTCGGCCTCGGAATCTTCTACGGCTTCACCTACCAAAACAAACTCACTGCGCAAGCCAAGATCCGCCGGGCTGAGAATGAGTACCACCGTAAAGAGAAGTTGATAATGCAGGCGAAGGCAGAGTGGGCGAAGAAGCATTCCGCCGACAAGACTACCGCCTCCGGTGGACGTATGTTTTCTTATAATGGGAGGGAGAGGGGAGATGGGAGGCTAACTATGGATGGGGGTAGTTATCACCGACCCTAACGACTCACGATTCGATCTAGAAGCGTACTTACAGCAGCTTGCGGTGGATGATAAGAAAGCTCGTGTCTAGATGTTTTTGTTTTTTTGAAAAGGTATTGTAGGCGGGAATGGGGGGGAAACATATTGCGGACACTTCTTCAATGATAACGATGGAGGGGGCTAAATTTTTACCCCTACGGGACCTTTTTTTTCTACATTAATCACGAATAGAAATGGTTGGGGAAATGCGGAAAATATGGATCAAAGTTAGTGTGTTTCTTTTCTTCTCTCTTAGAGTCCGGCAGAGAATATGGGTGAAGTTCATGGATACGCCCCCGCCGATATTCTGCATGGGGTTTTCAAAGGAGGGTTCTGTATCATATTGCTACACGGTTTTTCTTTCGCGGCTTTCTTTATCACGTTTTCCTGGGTGGCTGTTGATTTCATCCTTCAGGGGGGTGGGTCCCCGGGCATGCAGTACCTTTGGTGGGTCTCGTGCCATTCGCATTCTGTAAATCCTTTCAACCACTGGCATCGATCTTTAGGTTGTGTTGAGTAGCGCATCACTTCCAACGCGCTAGTTCCTTTATATATACAAGTACAGTAGGACTATGATACATGCTTTTATGAACCGCGGTACCATGCCATAACCTCGGTCAAACAGTCGTTTGTGCCATCTATATGATGAAATTCAAAAACACCGCACATTAACTTTTATATCTTCCCAGAGATGAATAAGTGGGAAAGGGGGGAGTTGGTAAGCTCTGGAAGGACCCCAAGAGAACATAACATCCAGATCTCACCCTGACCGTCACAGCTCGATATCCTCCCTAGCCCACAATTTAACAGTCCTATCCTGCCCGCTGCTAACGATGAACCTATCGTCCCGACTAATGTCCACGCTGGTGACGTTTCCAGAATGGGCACTGAGATTCTTGACAAGAGCCCAATCGTCGCTAGAAAAGATGTTGACGTTTCCATCGAAGCCACTCGTAGCTAGATACGTGCCTTCGGTCCGCATGGCTTCTGCTGCCGCCGCCGCGGCTTGCCCTTCATCGGTCCCGTCCATTGCTACTGAGGAGTCTTGTTTCCCGCTGAAGAAGCGTACGTCGCTGACGAGGCCCTTGTGTGCGCCGATGGTGGCGGTGCAGCGTACCATTCTTACGTCCCAGACTTTGACGGTGGCGTCCCCAGAGGATGATACGACCCTGTATCCGTCTGGGCTCCAGGCTAGACCTGTTACCTCTCGGATGTGCCCGTCGAGAACCATAATTGTTCGTCCGGTTCTAAGGTCCCATACTCGGCCAATTGAGTCTAGTCCACCACTTGCAATTAATGCGCCGTCGATTTGGAAGGCTACTGTGTAGACCTCTCTGCTATGGCCTTCTTGAAGAAGTAACTCTTTTTGTGTGGGCAGATCCCATAATCGCCATGTAGTGTCGTATGACGCGGATGCAAGATAGTTTCCACTTGGATGATGTTCGACTCGTGCAACTCGTGCTGAATGGCCAGTGAGCGTCGCAATTGGTGTATCCTGGGTCAAGGACCAGAGGTGGACAGTTCCTTCTCCGCCGCCAGACGCGAGATTTGCGGAATCCGGTGAAAGCGATACTGTGGCCTGGGGATGCCATGTGATTCCACCGACTCTTTCAGTATGGCCGCGCAAGAGAGATTTATCCTCCAAGTTTGGGATAGTGAGAAGTCTAATGCTTCCGCTCCAACTTCCAGCCGCAATGATCTCACTGTCAGGTGAGAACCTGGCAATGGAGACCGTTCTTTCTCCCGCAATCTGTGACCCAAGAACTTGATATCCCGATAACCTCTCTTTTATAGCCCGGCGGTGTTTGATATGCCTTTGTAATGCAATGCTCGCTTCCGCTTTTTGCTTTGCGATGCGGGCGTGGGCCCTCGGTAATGAGTAATTGGCCATCCATTGCCTTGCCTCAAGCAATCCAGGTACACCCGGAGTATAGAACTCCTCCTCCTCATCCTCGTCTGGTTCCGGGGTCTCCGTCGCATCCCGCATATCCATGTCACCAGCCTGAGAACCCTCTCCAGCATTCCCCTCCTGTAGCTGGTATAGAAGCTCCCGTAATCGATCCCTTCGATCCCCCGGCCCCTCACCGAACAACGTCATCGGCTCCCCGAGTTCCCGTAGACGACCACGTACTCGGCCATCATCTGTAGGTACTACAATAGCAGCAGCTTTCTTCTTCCTATCCATCTGGGAGAGAATAGCAGATGCCTTTTCTGGCGCAATTCCTGATTTAAGGTTCTGTGGGAGATTGTAGTCGCGATCGATTGGGACGTTTGCCAGATCAACCATGTCGGAGTCCTAGCATTTTAGGTCTGCATTAGATTCTAGTAATGATGCTAGAAGGGGGCCACTTACATCCTCCTCGACGTAGGCCCTACGGGAGGGATGAATGCCGGACATGATGGGCGAGCTCTGTGGTGGTGGTCGCGGTTTAACAGCTAGGGTAGGGGCAAGTGCAGAGGGAGATGAGGCTGCGTAGATTTTGATGAGTTCTCAGCAAAGGTTTCAAGACCGCAGGAAGGGATCCCGGTCGCTCAACTCCTTGGTACGATATGATAGGCACTGTACTCGAGTACGGAGTCCACCCCACAGCAAAGCAAAGCAAGGCTGTGAGAGGGTGAGAGGTGCACACTATCCAACAAATCTTACATCACCATTACAGGTCAGGGCTTAGGGTCAAGGGTACAGGGCATCTTAATCTAGCCATATCAAATCTAGCCACAGCAATGCCAGCTGCCGGTATTGGACACCTTTTCACTTTCCCGAGCGACAGGCAAGGGTCTCGTTTCGGCGGAAGGCTTCTTTTTCTCCCATCAACCACAGCTTCTCAGCCGCGTCAACTGCTGTGAAAGTCTCCCAATTCATCACCACTTCTCTGGGATAAGGAGAGCCACCTCTCCACTTCGAGACTTCCCCTCCACCACTACCACTACCCTTCGTGTCTTCCTCGCCTCACCCCCTTTCTTCTCTTCTAATATTATTATAATACCACGTAGCCCGCCCGCTTCTAACAACTACAACTTCATTCGTTTTTTCTTTCTTACTCCTATTCTTTAGCTTTTTTTTTCTTCTTGTGCATCTATCCTTTGTTCTTCGGCTAAAATCGCTTTCCTTTGATTTGATTTGAGAACACGTTTATAGATTAGCCATGTCGGATTCCCCTCCGAGTGTTCGCCAGCGCGCCTCGAAGAAGAAGGGTACGGCGCAGGCTGTACTGAACTCTGGATCGGGCTCAAATTCTGAGGACGAACTGCTCAGCAAGAAACAGAAGGTTTCTGCGCCTGTCCCGGGTGCATTCGGTCATGCCCAAGGCCCGTTCCGAATCTGGCTCTTCTTGTTGACCGCTGCGGGCATCATTACAAGATTCTACAAGATTAGCCATCCTAATGAAGTAGTCTTTGACGAGGTCCACTTTGGAAAGGTATGGTGTTGCTAGAGTGATTCTGAGTTGATTGGAATAGTAACTGACTCTTCCCATCATAGTTTGCATCCTATGTACGTTCGTTACTACAATAAACTTCTTAGAATCTCCCAATTATGCATAAAGCTCGAATCTGATTATAGCTTAAACAGTATCTTCAACGAACTTACTTCTTTGATGTCCATCCTCCGTTTGGGAAGCTCCTTTTCGCCCTGATGGGTTGGTTCGTTGGTTATGATGGTCACTTCTTGTTTGACAACATTGGTGATTCCTACATTGACAACAAGGTCCCTTATGTCGCATTCCGCGCCATGCCCGCCATGTTGGGTGCTTTGACGGTCCCAGTGGTTTTTTTGACTATGTGGGAAAGCGGCTACAGCCTTCCTGCTTCAATTGTTGCCGCCGGGTTAGTCTTGTTTGGTGCGTTCCAATCCTTGTGCCACAGCTAAGGTAGAATAATGCTTACAGAATGTGCAGACAATGCGCATATCGGCCAAACTCGTCTCATTCTCCTCGATGCTACTCTTATTTTCTCGATGGCTTGCTCTCTCTTATGCTATGTCCGGTTCTACAAGCTCCGTCATCTCCCATTCAGCCGCAAATGGTGGAAGTGGCTGCTTTTGACTGGTGTAGCTCTATCATGTGTCATTTCCACCAAATACGTTGGTGTTTTCACCTTTGTGACAATTGGCGCTGCTGTCGGAATTGATCTCTGGAACCTTCTTGATATCAAGCGTGGCTTGACAATCCAGGAATTCACCAAGCACTTTATTGCAAGAGCCTTTGGTCTTATTGGAATCCCGTTCTTCTTTTACCTTTTCTGGTTCCAGGTCCACTTTGCCATCCTTTACCGCAGTGGGCCAGGAGATGATTTCATGACTCCTGAGTTCCAGGAAACATTGAGCGATAATATCATGACACTGAACAGCGTTGACATCCACTACCATGACACCATTGTCATTCGTCACAAGGAAACCAAAGCTTATCTGCATTCCCACCCAGACAAGTATCCTTTGAGGTACGAAGACGGCAGAATTTCATCTCAAGGTTTGTCATGCGGGTGATAATTTGTGAGGGGCCAAGCTTACGTTATCGCAGGGCAGCAGGTTACCGGATATCCGTTTGAGGACGTCAACAACGACTGGATTATCATCCCCGGAGATCCGACTCCTGAGGACAGTGACAAAACTTCTATTGTTAAGAATGGCGATCTCGTAAAGCTTCTTCACGTTGTCACCAACACCATTCTTCTATCGCATGACGTTGCCTCTCCCTACTACCCTACGAACCAGGAGTTCACCACCATCGATATCGAGGCAGCCAACACGGATCGCCATAATGACACACTATTCGAGATCAGGATTGAGGGTGGAAAGGTCAAACAGGACTTCAGATCTATGTCTGGTCAATTCAAATTGATCCATAACCCGTCTAAGGTGGCCATGTGGACACACAGCAAGCCCCTTCCTGACTGGGCCTTCAAGCAACAGGAAATCAATGGAAACAAGAACATTCTCCAGACTTCAAACCTTTGGTTTGTTGAGAACATTCCATCCTTGGCGGCCGAGGACCCACGAAATGTCAGGACACCGAAGGAGGTCAAGTCAATGCCGTTCCTCAAGAAGTATTTTGAACTCCAACGTACCATGTTCCACCACAATAACGCATTGACTTCGTCCCATCCCTATTCATCCCAACCTATCCAATGGCCCTTCTTGTTGCGTGGCGTTTCATTCTGGACCAAGAATGATACTCGAGAACAAATCTACTTCCTCGGAAACCCCATCGGCTGGTGGCTTGCGTCTGCGGTTCTTGCAGTCTTTGTTGGCATCGTTGCCGCAGACCAGCTCACGCAGCGAAGAGGTGTAGATGCTCTTGATAGAAGAACCCGAAGCAAACTTTACAACTCTACTGGTTTCTTCTTCCTCGCATGGGCAGCTCATTATCTCCCATTCTTTTTGATGGGGCGACAGTTGTTCTTGCACCATTACCTACCTGCGCATCTTGCCTCTTCTCTGGTAACAGGAGCATTGGTAGAGTTTGTCTTCTGCGTCGAACCACTCGAGACGGAGAAGGTGGGGAAGGACGGAAAGAAGAAGTATACTCCCCGCTCCGGGCCTCAGAGTTTGGCTGCGGCCTGGGCTGCAGCAGTCGTTGTTATTGCAGCCGTTGCCGGTGGATGGTATTTCTTTATCCCATTAACATATGGTAGCCCTGGACTGGACGTTTCCCAAGTTGTTGCCAGACAATGGCTCGGTTATGACCTCCATTTCGCGAAATAGGTTGGCTTAATGGAAGATCGTTTTGGGACTCGTTCATCTCCTTTTTCCTTAGATCTCCAATTTTTCCCGCGTTTATTTACTCCAAGGAGGGCTCTTGTGGAGAATTTTCAATTTGAATGAGGTCGGGGGTAATTCAAAAAATATCGCATTAGGGGACACTTGCTCGTGATGGCGGTTTGGGTGGAGTATAGGGATTGTATGGAGCAAGGTGCACAAAAAAGTGTTGGCGGTGGTGTTTTCTTTCTTTGTATTTTCGAACGAGACCCCGGTTGGGGATATGTTTGGGGTTATCAGCTGAATGATGTTTTTCTTCTGTATGGATACCGAATCCCACTCTCTATTTCACGATATTGATTCGTGAAGATGGAGACCCTACCGTATATAATAATAACCCAACAAGCGAGATGCCCCAGATGCCAAAAGACAGCACTCGTGTGGTGGAGCATAGACACGAGTAAAAGCTATGGGATGGCATCATATTGTGGGCAGCCTACCCGTACCGGTATCACGGGGAAGTCAGTGCAGACCCTGAAATCTCCCTATCCCACTGTACGAGGATCATACCACTTGTAGTAAACAAAAGGCACCGCCGCCTACTCTCCCAGAGGCATTCAGCCCGGGTTTGAAAAGCATTTTTCGAGTGCCAAGTTTCGAGTGAGTCGATGGGATTCGTATGAAAAAGAGGAGTTGCGCACACCAAAGTCCTTCAACTCGATACGTGCCCGGACTCCGGGATTGAATGACTTTTCTAGTGAGGTGGATTACGGTATCCAGCCAATACTGCCGCAGTTTTACCCGAGTACAGTACCGTATGAGCCTGAAGTTTGTACAAGTACCCGTACGCGTACGAATTTGTAGTGATTAGTAATAAACAAAGAGTTGCTTATTAATCCGTGTCCCAGGGCCCCTGGTACTCGGGTACGGACGGCCCAGGTACCGTACTGATAGTACTTGTGTCATAAAACGACTCTGCGCGGAGGGACCACTCTGCAAGCAGCCGGTAGCGAGGACGATCAAGGAAGCGAACACTCCCCCCGCATAATACCGGTTTCATAATACTATCATAATGCTATCATATCACCACAAAGAAGTGGAAAGGGAAAAAAAATGGATGCTCTGTCAATGATCCGTAATCTTCGCTCCAATTATTCGGGCGTAGAGAGTGGTAGAAGGGATTCCGCCACAGATGTTTACCGCGTCGGCAACTTTTGTGGGTGCTCGACCGGTCCCACATAAAGGGGCTGATCGGGGGTGTGCGTGTGTGTGTCCCAAGCTTACGAATAATTACGATATCGCCGGAGAAGCTTAGAGGTCCCGCAACCAAGAGGTGAGTTCCACCAACACCACCACCGGAAGCCGAAGGAAGAGGAAAAAAAAAAAAGTCAGCGATTACGGAGAAAATGGACCCAGGGTTTGGGTTACTGTGGGGTATTATGGAATTATGAGGATATTGTACGATGGCATCTTCTGGTGGCATCTTGAAGCTTTTCTTTTCTTTCCCTTTGGATATATAAAGGATTATGTCCCGGTGCGGTTCTCTCACTTCTTTTAAAATAAGATGCAAATAACTGCTTTCTTTGCTGTCCTACTCAGTATTCTCCTCGCCTATTTCTACTCAACTTCCAGCGAATCTCTGCGCGAGGTTTTGGCTTCCTTGGTCAAGCTTGGTGGTCCGGCAAATACGGATAGTCTCGTTTCCTCCGTGGTCACTGGTCCTATGACGACGACGATTTCTTCGCTGGTTAACAAAGCCACCGTAACTGCAGCTTCTTCTTCTCCTCCATCCTCGGAGGAAGGTACAATCCTCGCACCAATAGTCCTCCCGGAAGAAATGATTGTCGCGCGCACGATTGCGAAGGCCTTCAAGGCGATCGAGAAGGCCGAAGGCGCCGGCGCAAAGGTTCGCAGATCGGTCGGTACCAGTCAATTGAAGAACTTTAGTCCCTTCTTGATGCTCGATCATTTCTCGGTTGGATCTGAAGCGGGGTTTCCGGATCATCCGCATCGGTATGAAACCCGTCAAGTATATGAGAGAGTCTATGTTACTAACGAGAATGCTTTGCTCCTCTCTTACAGCGGTCAAGAAACAATAACCTACCTTCTACATGGCAGCATCGACCACGAAGACTTCGCCGGGCACAAGGGCACGATCCACCCGGGGGATCTACAATTCATGACGGCCGGAAGAGGTATCATGCACGCAGAGATGCCAGGCAAGAATGGCGACGGGTCACCCAACGTGGGACTGCAACTCTGGGTGGACCTGCCCAAGCACCTGAAGTTCTGCGAGCCCCGCTACCGCGACCTCGCCGCCAAGGAGATACCCACCGTCACTACGGATAACGAGAAGGTCTTCATCAAGATCATCTCCGGCACTTCTCATGGCGTGGACTCGGTCCGCGACCTGGCGTACACGCCCGTGTGGATCTTGGACGTTACCATGAAGCCTGGCGCGAGGCTCGAGCAGCAATTGCCAAAGGGCTGGAATGCGTTCGCGTACACGTTGAAGGGTAAAGCCGCTTTCGGAGCCAACGGCGAAAAGAGGGTTGGGGAATTCTACAATGTTGTGTTCGAGCAGGAGGGCGATGGAGTCTTCGCTGCTACGGACGACAACGCAGAGGAGGATGCGCACTTTAGTATGCACTCGCTACTCGAGTACTCAGGTTCACGTGTGGTTACTGACATAATATCTGCCCTACCATAGTCATCATCGCAGGGCAACCCCTCGATCAGCCAGTCATCCAATACGGACCCTTCGTCCTCAACACTGAAGAGCAGGTCTACCAGGCCATGCTTGACTACCAGACTCACAGCAATGGCTTCGAGAGGGCCAAGCATTGGCAGTCGGAAATTGGGAAGAGGATGACGGGTCGTTAAACCCCCCCATTCCTAGGATAGCATAATGCAACTTTAGAAACCTTCTCCTCCTTTTCCTGCTTTATTCGCTGGTGTTTTTTCGTTTGTTTATTGATTGGCATGAGTGGGGGGGGGGGTGGAAATTCTTTTATCCGCCCTCTTGTTTTTCTTCTTCCTTTCTCTGTGGGTTTCCTTTAACTACTACTGGGTTTCGTGGTACCATAGAACGCAAATAAATTCCGTAAAGGCTTATCACTTCCGCATCACCACCATTCTATCACCCATCTTGATCCCCCGGCTCATAAGAGCTGACAAAATAAGGCTATCGCAACGTAGCGCATTAGCCTATTCACCGCCTATCATTCTCTGCATGTATGTATGTATGTATGTATGAATGGATGAATGAATGCACGTACTGTATGTATGCAACACGATATTCACCCAGACGCCAGGATGGAATGGAAAGAAGAGTGAGAGGGTGTGATTCGTGTGGACCTGTCCGAGTGGGGGGGGGGGTATGATAGAAGGCTGCTTGCTTTGTGTTTAGGCAACAGTGGGTTGGTGGTTGCCTGAAGGGCACAGAGGTGTGCGGTGCTATGAGTACATAGTACTCGCACCGGCAGTACCATCTGTACCCGAAAAGAACAGGGATCCGATGAATACTCTGTACCGGAGAGATACTCGTAGAGGGGGGAGGGATTACACGCCCTCCCCGGCCGGAACGGTGGAGTTCCGGGCGGTGATGGAAATGGAAATGTGGCAGCGAGGGTAGGTACCGTATACCACACAAGTTTATCCTTATTGTCAACGAAAACGAGGTAGAGAGAGAAACTTCCCGGAAAATACGAGTATAATGGTTAGTAGAGTATCATACAAGGTTACCATTTCACTCTGGTTGAAGTTTGGAAAACCGGAGGAAGAACGGCATAGACTGGCCCAAGGCTCGCTAGTCTACTGCGCGCACCTTAGGCGTGCGTGCCTGGAGTATCGTACCGGTATGACAAGTTACCGGTAAGAGTTTACCGCGGAAATTTTTGCACCCCGGGGAACACATCACACAAGGATCGGCAGCCCTGTTGCGCAATGGATGGATCGGTTGGACTACTTGTATCATGCCGTATCTACGAGTATCGCTATCGTGGTGGTTTTTGGGTTGCCGAGGCCTGGATTGTGCCTTCTTTGTGCGGGATAGTCTAAGTTAGTGGTAGTGAGTGGTAGACTACCGTACCGTACGAGTACTCGTTATGATTGAGTGCTCGGGCTCTTTTTTTTTTTTTTTTTTTTTCACACTTGAGCGGGCTTATCAACCCTCTCCCCCGCAAACTCTTAATTTAGCCGTTGGTACTTGTGTGATGGGTACCGTACCGGTACCGTAGTATTACTTGTACACCCGGGTACAGGATGAGACAGACAAACGTGCGGGCGGCCGAAGACATTTGTGCGCGATGCGAGAACCTGTATTGTACTCGTATCATAGTACTCGTACAAGTATCATAGAACCGTGTGAACCCTTAGCTCAAGCCTCTCTTCCGCTATTTTCCTGACCCCGCTTTTCACCTTCCTGTTTGGGAAGGTGGTGGCGGTTGTCAACACCATGCTCTACCACCTCAAGATCCCCTCTCCAGTGCTGAACTTTGGAAGCTTCATAAGCCTGGACACCAAACCTTATCGTGAGGCTAAACGAAATTTTCACCCCCTCTGGTGTTGGACTTTGGGTCCCTCTGCCAGATTGTGGTTCCTGTCCTCCCCCTCCCTCCATGGTGGCCACCTCAGCTAGGCTGTGTGAGGTTGCGACTACTCCTCCGCCCATCTGGGTTCTTGTACTCAGTTGGGTTTACTACTTTACCAATGTCTGGGTTACTTGGCAATACATGGTTGGTATTGCACTACCTCCGGTCATGCCCCCGTCCAATCAGCTATATGCGATCACTCCACTGGGGGCCGGCACATCCAGGTCAGTTGCCTTCATTACACGAAGCGAATGCATCATGGTTCTCCCCTATATTCCTAGCTGCTAGCCAAGGCTGGACCAGTTGAAAAATAGGGAACATGGTTTATCAAGGTGGTTTCCTTTGTTGGGTTTCTTTTGTGTTTCCTTTCTCAAGAGAATACAGTGTGGGTTTTCTTGTTGGCTCCTGTCGGTCCTGTTTTGTGCTTTTTTTATTTTGTGCAGAAGGAGCTTTCATGGGTGCGGATGTGCAGTTGGTCCCATATCAGAGGGACTTGGGCTGGCTTGTTTTCCCCTAGGCCTGTTGAGGAGGTTTTTGACTAGCATGTCTAAGGACTAAATCGGGGGGGTGGGGCAGTTATTGCAGAGGTGCCCTTGTATCTAGAATCCATGCTTTAGCCGGACTATGCTCTTATAGTGGAGGTTTGCACCTTTAAGCAAATAGATTCTACAATTTAACAAAAAAAAAAAAGTGTCAACCCTTAGCTAGGCGCAGCGAGACTTGGCAGTAAAAGTTTCCTTAATTTTTGACTATAGTAGGAAGCCAAGCCATGCTGCGCCTCGCTGAGGGTGTCGCCTCGCAGAGAGCTCACACAGTATTTCCTCGGCCACCCGTAAAACCATGAGGCCGCTCAGCGAGGCTTGGCAAATATTTGTATTTAGCTGACACCTATCATACTGAAAATGCGCCTAGCCTTATTGAGGGTAACCTGCTTCTCGGGCTCGAGAGAGAAACTACAGTAAAAACTCATGTTATCCACTATCTCCGTTGACACTGCTATCTCCATGACAGGGCTAAGAGAGGACAAATGTAGATGCCGAGTGACTGGGAGTAATTCCGAAATTAGCTTTCACGTACAGAAAATATCAAATTTACTTTCGAGTTAGCTTTCATCAATACGCTCTATGCCTGTTAAACACTTTTCTTGACTCCATATCACAACATGGTAATTATGACTCCAACCATGTTTTAGTAATGAATTTTCTCTGGTGTCATATGATATGAGTGCTAGAGTTGACTGAGGTGGGTAGCTGAGAAAAACCTAGGAATGACAGATAAATACGAGAAATGAAATGACTTGTAGTTCAAAATATGAATCAAACAGCTGAAAGAAAGGAATCACTCACCTGTATCATAATTCCCATGAAGGTTGTGAGTGTATATAAGAAAACTAAGAGTATAGCAGTTAGTATAGAATGTATTTCTCAATTCCAATCCAAGAAGAAATCCCTATCGCATTCAGCTTTTCATAATTCCTAGTCTTTTCTCTATTGAATACTCACCTTTAGTACATGTATTAATACCAGTATGCCACCGATTCGAAGTGCCAACATACGACGTAGTCCTAAAGCGAAAACTATTAAGGAGCGAAAACTCTCACCACGTGACTTGAAGCCAATTGTTTATCCAGAGCATACATATACCCAAAGGCAGAAAATCCGAGTACTTGTATTCCTTGAGCATTATTGAATTCCTGGACCAAATCCAGGTCAGTTACAGAAGCCAACACAGCAAGAAGCGTCCAACGTTTACCGTATTCCACAGCGCATAATTAGCGATTGGGTTAGAAAAAAGACACAAATAGAGGGAGGGAGAAAGAACTCACTTCTTAGAGTTCAGACATTTGGCGAGGAAGCAGCTAGCCACTGCTGGTGGCCAGAACTAGAGGCCAGGCTGTATACATATTTTCAGGAGTAGCAGGAGCAGGGAAGGATTGTCCGGAGAGGGTGGTTTCAAGTACAAGCAGGATTTCTGTTTCGAGAACTCTATCTAGCGGTTGGCGCTAGCTTATTCCATTTTAGCAATGGATGGTTCTGAGGCTTTCTTGGTCGACATCGAATTAGCTTACGAAGCATAACCAAGAAAGCTCAGAAGGTGCCTGAAAAATACCAAGCAATGGTAATCAATTGGCTGCGGTTCAACAGAAGGAACTCACAGCCCTGGATCAACCTTTTTTTTGATGTTGTTCTCTCTCACCCAGTCGGCTGGTTCGAGTTATCGAATATATGTAATTTAAACGAAATGCCTATCCCTTACGAATATTTGGATGGGAAGACCTACCACACTATCGGGGTAAAGACCATGTAGGCCAAGGGATCTCAGAGCGGATGGGATAAACGTCAAGCCTCTTTGGTGCTATGTGTTTTTGCGGATAGAGTACCTCGAGTGCCTCTAATGATTATCTTTAGAGGAAAGGGAATGAGACTTGTAAATGAAAAGTCCAAATATCATCACCAGGTGCTAGTAGAATTCAATAATAAAACTTACATGAATGATGGCTTGTGTTAGGCGGAGACAACTTGATAGACTTCAAAGTTGTCTAGGCCAATCGAGATTCGTTTTTGTAGACGGAGATTGTCTAGAAAGGCTCGGACTTGGCTCGTTTCGTTTATAACTACTAGGAGTGAAGTAAAGTAGATAAAGTAGGATAGAATTGTAAAAACAATATTATATTATTAAGGTCTCTTCTCCGTTGCTTGATGATGTCTAAAGCTTGTGAGGCACTTCGATATATATATTCCGTGTCTGAGTATTCGCGGACTACATCTATTTATCATACAACTATGTACTTCTTCAACCGTAATTCGCAATGTCGAGTTTTCTTCCAAGGTGCGAACACCTGTGGACCCTAAAAACCATCACACCTTTCTTGAGATTTACGATATTTCTTCTTAGGAAACATACTGTCCCCAATAGTAATATATCCGATTAGCAGAGTCTTTAGACTTATAGCCTAGTTCTTAGTCGAACTGAGTTGGCTCCAATTGTCTTCGCTATTGATAAAATGATCAGTCTTATCCACGGCTATATCTGCAAAGGTGGTCGTCATTACAACCATCATAGGTCATTTGATTCCAACCCTTTGTAACTCCATACCCAACCGATAGATTTTCTTTAGATGACTTCCTATTCACTCGCAGGAAGCCACTCCACTAGACTGGTAATTAATCTCTTGGTTGGCAACCTTTGGTTGCTCTCTGGGTAGTAGGTTTCAGTAACCATTGTAGTATTTAAGAATCACCCCATGACTACAACTTGTTCCGAAACCCAGTTGCAATACTCCGTGAAGTTCATTAGCTTCTTTGGTAGTGTCTTTTGGAGTTCTACTCTTCTGGTCTATGCAATTGTATCGGTCTCTAGTAGAGATCCTTTACTATTTGATACCAACTCATTATGCGAAATGGTCCCGTTACTTACACCCCATGCCAAAGGTCTCATACTTTTGAAGCCTAGTAACTCTCTGAGTAGTTGACGGAATTACTCCGTTCTACTTCCCTGGCCTAGCCGAAGGTCCCCTCTCATTTATCCTGCGAACAGGATCTGGTCGGACAGACGGCGGCGACATATAGGGTGTTATTCTAACACCTTTAATTCTGTGGTAATGTAGTCACAGGATGCAACTGAGATTGATATATGTGATGACGCGTGGGCTCCGTAAGGGAGCCGGAGGCGGGTGTTGGAGACCAGAGATTCCGATTCCAAGTGGGGTTACCCTACTTAGGATGGTTCCTAGGTATCGGGTTCTGGTATTCCTAACAGCTTGTTTTTACGTTTTATTGAGAATCCCCTAGCTCCTGTTCTCCAAGGACGACCAACACTATTTGTTATTGATTTGATGGAGTTACATAAGACCCCAGCGGTTCTTAATAAGCTACAAACATACACTATCACCCCCTCCCTCATCCCCGGTAGTTGTACAAGCCTTGTTCAGCCCCTTAACGTCTCGATTAATAAGCTGTTTAAGAAGATGATGCGCGAGCATACCGATCGGGCAATATTTACAGCAGAGACTATCGACAGTGTTCACTGCTGGACAGTAAGCCAACGGCGCATTCTTACAACCTCTTGTGTGGACGAAGTTTACAACAAATTTCACTAAGAGAAGGGAGATATCATTCAATGCGTCTTTCGGAATGTTGGGCTGTCGCTCCCAGTAGATGGGAGCCGAGATTCCGAGGTGGATATCAAGGGTTTTATGGGACTACAGATTGGAAACTGGAGAAATGATATTGGGACTGTATCTGAAGAGACTGAGATCTCACTCTTCAATGATGATAATCAAGACATTGAATTTGTAGACAGTTGATAATTTGACTTTTTACTCTTTTTTCTTTGTATTTGCTAACTTGACGTTAAAACTCTAAAACAATCTAGTGCGTCATTTCACCTTCTTTCCTATTATGGCAAGCGAAAATATGGCGTACCCCCCCCTGTATTGATAATCTCACACAAGGCGGAGATAGTGGATAACTCGAGTTTTTACGGTACGCGAGTAGGAGAGGGTCAGGGCGGGGATAAAGGCTTTTGCTTTGATAGCTCCATGAGCGGCTGAGGTGAAACTTACAATTGCGTCAAGATCGGACCCCTGAAAAGGGTTAGTCCTGGCTAGAAAGAGTTAGTCTATGGCGTGTTTATTGCGGTTTTGAGACAACACTAGGGTATAAAAATCTTATTTGAACGTACAAGTACGAGTACAGTACCGCACAAGTCAGGCAGTTCTCGTCAGTTGGACTAAATTTAATACGATGGATGGGTGTGATACTTCCTCTGTTGTCGCCATGACCTTTTTACAATTACAAGTAACAGGCAAGAATTATCCGAACATGAGACAACGGTTATTTGTCTGTTAGCCATATATTAAACATGTCTCATGTTCGGATACTTCTTGGCTGTAACCTGTACTATCTCTCCAATAGCGAACGGGAGTGTGCGGCACAGGTAACTCGTCGGGGGGTTGGACGAAATGCCGGAATTTTTTTTAGCAGATATCATACTGCAAAAAAAAAAAAAAAAACCCGGTTAAATATTATCGATTGAGCAGCGGAAATCACCTTACAGAACCCGTACTAGGCCTAGCCAGGTAAGTTAATGGGGTATCATAACGGGGACAAGTGTCATACAAAGTACGGTATGATACCCGGGGAGATATTTAGGTTAACCTAGCCCTAACTGTTCTCTAACTTTCCGGATGGGCACTTGCGCAATCCATCGGTCTGGGCGTTAACAAATTCTTCGCCTGGCACGCTAGGGCTAGATTTGGCAACAGTTTATCTGAACGTGGTTTCGAAAAATTGAATTTTCAGTCTTTTCTGCCCGCCAATGACTCAGCACTATCAGTTAGATTTGGGCCGTTTTTCCCGTCGCAAACAGTTCTAGGACGGGCTTAGCGTGTACAGTGTCGAACCCGATTGTTTCAGACACCAAGGGATAATTTACCGCGTGTGGAGCACTCTATCATACGGTATTCCTTCTTAGGGGCGTTATTAGGTCACTTGATTGAGTACCATACGAGTACTTGAGCAGAGGCCACCAGGAGGCCGCGGATCAAATGAATTTTTATTGTGTAAGCAACAGGGGAATTCTTTTTCCTTTGTTAGACTAAGTCAGTGGCATTGCTTTTACGCACATGCTGACATAAAGCAAACACCTTCCGGGGCACAAATCGCTGCATCCGGGAAGTGTTTATCTGCCGAACTCTTGGCGTGGTGGCTGGAGCAAGCACCGTTTTCTCTGATTGCTCGAGAAGGGAAGTTGGATAGACTTAGCCTTCCTCATAGTTTAGGTAAATTTATCATATCATACTCAGTAAATTACCGTATGATACAAGTAATTTACTGCTGCGAGGCCAGGATTTTTTAGCATGTTAACCTGAATTAACCAACCGCTCACCAACTGCTTACCGTACTCGAGTACCGATACCGTACCGTACGATATGTGCTTGAAGACATTGTCGCCCTCTTGAATTTCACAAGTACCCAGCAGGGCGAGCAAGTATGACAAAGGCTGAAGCGAGCTTGTGCCACGCCCCAGCATCTTCCTTTTACTCCCTGAAAGGGACCAAGCCTTATTATTGTAAAGCGCCTACCGGTACTCCGCGTGTACCTGTAACCCTCCCAACTCGCGGTCAAAGAATCCACGATAATAAAGAAATGTCTTGGCGGGTGGGCGATTAAGCAATGGGTTTTTTTATCCCTGAAACGGATGCTGCGCGCCTTCTCACTTGTCAATGCTGCTGGTGGGCCTGGATGAGTTGTGTGTGTGTGCTCACGGTGCTTGCGCTTGGATTTTTGGGATTCAGGCTTATCTTTGGTGTGGATGGGCGGAGCTCTAACTCTTGACAAACAAGAATTTACCGGGGGGTGTTAACTTGGGCTATTTTAACTATGGATGGGTAGAAAAAGTTAAGGTAGAAAGTAACGTTATGTTTGGGCTCGATCGAAATGTCTTGTGTGGAAGTTGTCTGCGAGTAAGCTGGGTCCTAACTCGACCGTACGGTTGCATCCCGCATGCGGGATGGGTTGGATTTTTCTTGTTTCCACAATTCTTCTCCTTCTCCTCTTCGGTTATCCATCCAGAAGCTCTGATTGCAACATTTGATTCGGTTAACCGGTACTAACTGTGAAAAAAAAAACCCCGGTACGATCTGGGGATTCCCTCGTCCTCTTTTCTCAATCGTTTGCTCGCCAGTCTAAGATGAGCGATTTGATTCGGCTCTATTCTGGAGGCTCTGCGGAAGGAACCGAATCAGTGGGGAAAAACCGTAGCATCCACAAGTTATCATAATTGGGACAGATCGTCGCCGGTTTGGGTCATGTGTAGGACTGTTATGGTATAGCGCTAGATTGTTCCTTGCTGGGGTAAAAGGGTTTCTAGATTGGGGTGGATAAGACCACGGCGGCTTGTTCTTCCATAATTCAATAAATTTATCCCGAGCTCGTTCTTCCCCTGTCAGAGTGTTTGTGATCTGGGGTCCCCCCCCCGTGTGATACGAGCACCCGGAAGGGGGGAAGAGAAGGGTGTGTGTGGGAGCTTGGAGCAAACGAGCATCCGGGACTCATTGTACGGTGAATCCCGTAATTGTCGAGTTCTGGTCGCGAGAGAGAGAGCAGACGCCGTGCTGCTGTATTCGCAAGCCCACACACACCATTCTCACACTCTCCCCCCCTCGAGACCCCCCCCGGCTTCCCCGGCGATTGTCGGCAAAATTTCCAACCTGCGACCCTCAAGCGGCCAGCCTCCCCATTTGCCCTCCTCCGGATCGAGCTGTCCAGCTACGGTCATCTCAGTTTAGAAATTATTTTCTGTCGTCTCCCATCCTCCTGCCTTTCCTTTTCTCCCTTCAGTTTGTCTCCTCCTCTTCTTTCCTCCTCCCTCTCTCCCTCTTTCCTTCCTTCCTTCCTTCCTTCCATCCCATCGCACCTAACCTCCTCACTCACTTGTTCACTCCTCAACCCTACGCTACTATTCCCACTCTCTCCCTGTCTCTTTTCTCACCTCTTTGACAAACATTTGCCCTCTCACCCTCATACCCTCACCTCCTCAAGCAAACAGCCCAACAATCAAGCAAAAAAGATGCAAGCTACTACTCCTCAAGCTTGTAACCAATTCCTGGCACACAAGTCTGCCGCCTCGTATCCTAAAAGGCACCTTTACACTGGCTTTGCCTGCGGGATCGCTGACCCCGACTGGGAATTCATCGATAGAGAATACAGCAACTCGTGCCATGAAACGGGCGCCGCTCTCGCCTACAAGTTTGCATCCGAAGAGAACCCTATGCAACTCCGTAATGACACAGGAGGCATGGACGACGACGAGTTCAATGATGAGGACGAGGGCGTTGATGTCGTCTACCCGTACCAGCAGTACATGAACAAGGCTGCCACCGTCGCTTCAGAAGAGGAGATGAGCGATGTCCCCGAGTGTGAAATGTCTTCATCTCATGAGGGTTCCGTCATTGACGATGATGTCCTTGATAGAATGGACGCTGTTGCTAATAGCGGCTTTGGTACCGGTGCCTTTTCTCATTGTCCCGTCGTCCTTACATCAGATGGCGGCGACGAGGTTATGGAGATCGAAATGGGCATCCAGATGGACGATATTTCCGTCGATAGCTCGAAGAAGAGGAAACGCTGGGCAGACGACGACGACAATGCTCAGCAACAGATTCACCAACTACAGTATCCCACACAGACTAAGTTTGCGGGTGCTCCTTGGGGTGCCTTGCAACAGAACAACGCCAAAAGGGTAAGAGTAGTCTATACTTAAAGGATAGGATCAAGCTCGCCGGAATTAAAATAGGGCATATAATTATCCTCCCCCCTCCTTTCCCCCCTCAGGTAAGTAACGGAACGATTACGTGGAATACTTCTCACGAACCCTTGGTTTTTTTTTGCCGCACTTATTTGTCGTATTCTTTGGGCTCAGGAACTGGTTAACCGGATAACTACTGGGGATAGAGAACCAATGTTTCTCAATTTTTGTTTCTTCCAACTCTTGATTTTTTGCACCCATTCAAAGAGTTTTTCTTTTCTTATCTCCCTTTATACTCTCACATTTCCTTTTTATCAAAATTTGGTCTTTTTACCTTTTTTTCCCTCTCCCGTTCTCCTTGTCCCCCCCCCCTCCTCACCATCCTCTTCCTCCTCTGTCCATCTCCCCCTTCCATGATCTCTTGTATTCTTTTTTATTACTATCCCATCATCTTCGGTTTTGGGCATGGGTTTTGAGTTTTTTTCAACGGAAGGTTTTCTTTATCATTCACCAGTCAAGGGGAACGGTTTCTTTTCGGGAAAATATCTCTGGAACAAAAAAAGGGGGGCAGAAAAGAGGGAAAAAGGACCATTTGTACATTATTTTGCGAGATCATATTTGAAAAAAATCGCCAAGTTTACAAACGAAACGAATATTGAGCAGCGCGCAATTGATCACATACCATGCATAGTTAGTCCTGCGCAGGAGTGTTGAGGGTCGGAAAGGGCTCTCTCTATGGGGGCCAACCGCTCACCAAGCAAGCAAACAGGGAATCCTATCGTACCTCAGGCTCCGGCAGCGAAAGTGATAGAGGGCAACTAATGATAAGGTCCCGTGTTTTACTTTCCCTCCTTTCCCTTCTCTCCTCCTTTGGAATGATACTGTCAGGCACTGGGATTGCCCTAGTCATTTCGGGGATGATCCGTTTCTACGGTAACACGGTGCGCAACCTTCTCTCCATCTATGATATGGATAAATGATAAAACTCTTTTTCACTTCTACACATTTTCTTGTTCATCCGCCCAGAGTTGTGCTGCTTCGCGCCAATTACCGCTTTTGGCGATTGCAGTTGAGAATGACCCTACTGGTTGAAGAATTGGTGGATGGATGGAGGGTTTATCGCAGTGGGTGAGTTAAATTATTGGCTCCGGACGTTCGGGGTCAGTTGGCTGGGTGATTTGGTTGTGTTTGGCTTGGAAGGGCGGGAGACGTTAAGCTAAGGTCCTGTGACTTGTTGGTTCATTAGGGGGGGGGGGTAATTTAGGGTTCGGGGTTCGGGGTTGATTGTTGGATCCGGGGTATGATACTTGGGGATGGATGGGAGGATTCCAGAGCCATGAGTGGTTAAGGTAGCAATTGTGGGGGTGTTTGGAAGGTATTTTGTCTTGTTCTGTGTATCTTTGATGTGAGACGATTCTGGTGAGGGTTTGAAGGTTCGACGGCAAGTTCCGCTGGAAAAAACGTCATTACAGGTATCAGGGTTACCACAAAACATTTTCCCACTCGAGATAAGTTAGGTAGAAGCTGCCCACGCCGACCAACATCACACATAATTCCTACACCACGATATATCTCGTCCAAATCATGGTATTATTATTAACAAGGGTGATAAACCCGCGCTTCTCCCCCCTCCTCCGCCGAACCTTCACAACCAAACGCCCACCACCGCCCCATTACTACACCCTCTTCCCGCGCTCCCTCCCCTCGGGCCCACCACCCTCGGGCCCGTTCATCCTTTCCCCGACCGTCCTGAAATCCCTCCACCGCGAATTCCTCAAATCCCAGCAATCCGTGCATCCAGACCTAACGCAGGACCCGTCGCTAAAACTCGCGGCGCAGAACACGAGCGCCTACCTGAACACCGCGTACAGGACGCTGGGAGACCCGCTACTGCGTGCGCAGTACTTGCTGCGGATGCGCGGGGTGGAGGTGGAGGATGAAGCCGGGAGCGTGGAGGATACGATGCTGCTGGCGGAGGTCATGGAGGCCATGGAGGAGGTGGACGAGATCGAGGGTGACGATGAGGGGGGAGGGAAGGGTGGGGAGAAATGGCAGAGGGCGTGGGGGGTTAATGAGAGTAGGATTCGGGAGGAGGTTGATGGGTTGGAGGAGGCTTTTGGAAAGGATGACTTGGAGAGGGCCGGGGCGGGGTGTGTCAGGTTGAGGTATTGGGGGAATGTTAAGAGGAGGTTGGAGGATGTTTGGGAGGGGGGGAGGGGGAGGGGTGAGAGCAAGGGATGAATAGATGGATAGATAGGGGGGTGCGATACCAAAAGTTCTTGATTCGCTGTACCTTTTTGAGTTTCTTCGGGGGGGGGGGTAATAATAGGGAGAAACAGAGAGTGTGTGGAGGACTCTCTTATGGCTGTACAGTATTCCGTATTGTGCTAAAGCTTGTCGTCGTGTATTGTATGAGGATAACTATGGGGAACCGTACCAGTACCCGAGCATTCTACGCTCCGCGATAGAAACTTCATTTCCCTCCTCAAGTATAGACAGTACATCACTCTATCCACTCGTCAAAATATCAACATCAATATCCAGCCCGGGGGGTTTACGTTACACCCACAAACAAACCCTCCTCCACCATATCATCGAACCTCACTCGCGCCTGGAGCCTTGGCAAACCCGTAAATCCCCGAGCCCTCCTCCCCATCGGCACAGTGCGTACCGTACCGCACACGGTCATAATCCTGCAGTCCTAATCAAAACCGGAAAAGTGCTAAAGATAAATACCGTACTTGGGGGCTATCTCTTGACCTTTCTTTTTTTCTCCCGGCTTGGATACCCTCAGTTTACGTTTACCATTACCGCAGGTTGTGTTGCGTTCGGCGAATCGTAGTCGACTTTACAAGTATGATCTGATACATTGCGTTACTTAGGTTGGCAAGTTGCCGCGGGCGATTCAGATTACCGTACGAGTACTATTATTGTAAGTTCAAACGTGGTTGAATTTTTCTTTCGGTTTACCGTAAACCGTGGGTTCTTTCCCCCCTTGAGACGTTCGGTCTGTTTTTTTGCAAGGGGGGGGGAAAGGTTTTACGGTATTGTACTGGTAACCGTATGATAGGTACCTTTCGCTGTTTCATGGATGGGAAACTTGGTCGCTGATCGTGCACGGGGATAGTTATTCTAGTCTACTGTAATAACTTGCGAAAAGCTTCCGGCGAGGCGCTACCATAGCTTGGCGGATAATGGAATTTTTGGTACTCGTATCGTGACGAGTTGTTGGTGGGTGTACGGAATCTTTCATCGGTTTTGAACCTATTGGGGACTTAGTCATGGGGGGAGTTTTGAGGTTGCTTTTACGAGTAGGAATATCATACAAGTACCTTAGTTTTTCATTTCAAGGTTGAGTGTCGTTAGCTTGATATGATACGGTATGCTTGTAAGCTGGGACGGCTTATGTAAGCGGGACTCAAATGGGGATAAACATGTGACGAAAAAATCCCCGCATCCCTGAGACAAAGGTTCTTTCTAAAATATCATCTCACATTTTTTTTTTTTTTTTTTTTTTTTTTTAATAACTACCCACATTACTCTTTCTACATACAAGTAACAAAAACTCGATAGAAATCTTTTTTCAATAAACCGATGATTGGTACAAGTAAGGGGGTGAGGGGGACATTTAGCAACCTCCATAATTTGTTTTGAAACCAGGTCTTGGCATTTCAAGTCGTGGTGATATTAAAACACCGGTTAATTACAAGTACTCTTGTGATTTAGAGAGGGATGTAGTTCCTTGGGGTTTTGATTGGCTGGGAGCTAAAGTGATAGGGTATGTTTGGAGGAAGGGAAAAGTTTTCTCTCTGTATGTAGGGAGATTTTCTCCACCTGTCTTACAAAGTAGATAGCAACAACAATGAACTCCACGAGACGTGAATAGAGCAGAACAAGTCTTAGTGTGCGAGTGAAGTACACCGAGTGATAAGACTTTCCTTGAGAGTGCAAGGACCAATTGATATGAATTTCCTGAAAAAAATTGATTTTGTTTCCTACTTTTTCGTTTCTTTTTCTTTCGAACCTACCGTTTTCGACCTTTTCACATTCGTTTTCCCGGACCGAATATTTCTTTTCCTTAGTACTCGTAAAAAAGGGGGTTTAAAAAAATAAATGCCAAACCTACTTTGTCAAAGAGTCAAAATAATGCAAGTGCCAAAAAAAAAACACTCACAAATATCTACGGTATTCCAACCTTCCTCTGCACCCTCCCCCCCGGTCATAAGTACCGTATCACAGGGCCATCATTGGCCAACACGATACCGTAAAGTAACCCTTCCATGCTTACCGTTACCTCTTTTTTTAACTCAGAGTTACCGTAACCAAAACCCCCGATTCATCGCAACTCGCGCCTCCCCCCCCTACTAGTAGATTCGTTCCGGTTACTAATCTTGATTCTGATTCATCCGGTGCTCATGGTTCTTTCTTTCTCTCCCTCTGAGATGTGAGATGTGAGCGGGAGAAAGGGAAGAGAGCTTCCATCTTCTTGACTTGATATGTTTTGGTGCGTGTCTGTATGTATTGATTGGTGCAAGACTGATGATGGGAGGGAGTCGTAAGTAAGATAGTCTAACGGTAAGGGATGATGATATTCGAGTACGGTAATTTAAAAGTACTGTACTCGGCACGGTAAGCTTTGTGTCGTATTATATTTTTTGGTTGGTTGATGGGATCGCGACTGGGATGGTTTAACTTACGTACTCGGGTACAGTAGCGGTAGTCTGTCTGTTTGTGAGACGGTAAGGCTACGGCGCTTTGAGTGTCAAGATGAGTTTGGACGTCAAATGTGTTGAAACAGTGAGAACGGAATGATGGTTTTTGGAACTGGTTGAGTGACGAGAAGAATAATGAATTGCTTAATTGACTTCTCAGTAGAGAGCAAAC
Source organism: Tuber melanosporum (assembly GCF_000151645.1). Taxonomy (NCBI): domain Eukaryota; kingdom Fungi; phylum Ascomycota; class Pezizomycetes; order Pezizales; family Tuberaceae; genus Tuber; species Tuber melanosporum. Next base: position 149,564 of record NW_003298770.1, read on the forward strand.
TACCCAGACTATCTACTGTTGAGAGCGAGACACAAGTTGCGAGTAAATCAACAGTAGGAAGTAAACAGAAACAGAGAGAAGAAAAGAAAGGCAAGGAGGTATGTTCAATAGTACCAATATTGTAAGGGGGTTTTGAGATGGTGATCAAGACTAATGCAAGGAGAAAATCAATAGTGCGAGTGATACTACGGTAGTGCCAGAAGCATATTTCAACAAAATGTTAACTTAGGTCTCGAGTGAGATGTTATGCCTTCTAGTTGAGAAGGGAATGATTCGAACCGTCAAGGTTAATAATAATAAAAGTAATAAAAGCGCAACCCCGACACAGAGAGAATGGAACGCCAGCCGCAATGCCCCCCCGGATAGATATACAGTGTACAGTACAGCAGTGAGGAAAACGAAAAAGAAAGAGGGGAAAAAAAAGGCGATGGTATGTTACAACTCGTTCAAAGCATCATCTGATAGCATTGGAGCGACGATGGAGATGTCCAGCAACTCCCTTGCGAGCTCAGGTGTTGGTATTGCCAACTGCGGCGGCGCTCGTAATGGGTCGTCCTGTAGAGGAGTTTCCAAGTCGTTGCCGGCGGTGGCTAGTAACCAGAGAATGACGAGGATGGAAATGAAGCCCCATAGTAGCCTCAGCCGTCCTATATAGATTATCCCCACCAAATTAGCTTCTCTCTCCCTCCCTTCCTAGCCAATCAACCTACCAACCAATCGCCACACCAGGAAGAGGGAAGGACATGAAGGGTAGGCGGGGGGATAATTACTAGAAGCCCTCTTCTTCCAAACCATCTCCATCTCCTTATGCCTATCGATCCTCTCCTGAACCTTATCCAGCCTCTCGTGGTACTCCCTAACCCGTTCCTTCTGCGCTACCAGCCGTTCTCGCAATAATTCAATGTTCCATAGCTCATCCTTGAACCTCTCTATGACTCTAATCTGCGACCTGAACTCGCTCTGGCAGCGGGCGTCTGCTGCGTCGAATTCTTGAACCGTAGACTTTGCTACCTTGCCCAGTTCTTGCAGGTGTGAGGCTAGGCCGGAGAGTTCGTGGAGTTTTTGGAGGACCGAAGAGTAGGTTGTGTCTAGTCTTTGCATCTGCTTTTGGCTGGAGGTTTGGAGGGTGGTAATTGCGCAGGAGAGTTCCCTAGTTGGGTGGAGTTGTTAGGTCGGGAGTTCTTGGAGGGGAGGGGGATGGGGAGCAGGGGGAACGCACTCTCGCCCTGTATTGGAGACGGTGGGCTTGTTCCTCGGAACGGAGATCTTGCGCTCCGGCATTTCATGGTGCAGTGAGCCTTTTCTGCTGGCTGGTAGCGAGGCCGAGTGTTGATTTGCTTGATATTCGTAATTGTAGGTCTCTACATCTGGTGAAGCTGCCGTGGCTTTCGGGCGTGAGGTATCCTCACGGCTTCGGTGGAGGTGGAACGGGAGGGATAAAGAGGGGCTTGTATGTAGGATTTGGTGACGTTTAGATGATCCCAGATTTCCGGTATTGGATCGCATTAGTGGTGGTTTCTTCCCTCGCTCTATAAGGTGGTTAAAATCCATAACAATAGGGGGTATACTCGTATATTGTCCTTCGCCAGAGCTTATACCATACTCGAGTATTTTGTTCTGTGAAAGGGTTGAACGGGAACAGTTCAGTATGGTAGTCTAGGGCGCATTACTATGGCCGCCCTTGATTTGGGTTAGCTTCCAGAATAACTTAGCGTATTGTCCTGGAGCCGCGCCAAGACACAGATAATGATAACCCTATTGCCATCTTCAATTTCTCCAGCTTTCTCCCTCCCCCTTTCAATTTCCACAAACAGCGAGCCATCGATAAACCTCGGGCTTTCTCTATTTCCCCAAATCATCCGCTATGTCGTCCTCCAAGCGGAATCCGGAAAAGCAAGCAAAGAACGAATACATCCCCCACTTTATCGCCAAAAAGCCCTTTTACCTAGACCACGACACTGAAGGAGACTATCGTGAGTCCATCTCAATTAATTACCGTGCAACCAACTAAACTAACAATCTAAAAGTCGAGCATCAGCGTCTTCAGAATAAGAAAGATCTCGACCTCGCCAACCAAAAATGGTACGACAGGGGCAAACGTGCCGGCCCGGCCGCCACTAAATTCCGCAAGGGAGCCTGCGAGAACTGCGGAGCAATGACGCACAAAGCGAAAGACTGCCTCTCACGGCCACGGAAGAAGGGTGCTAGGTGGACTGGACAAGACATACAAGCCGATGAGATAATCCAAGAAGTGGAACTAGGCTGGGATGGGAAGCGGGACCGTTGGAACGGCTACGATTCGCACGAGCACAAAAAGGTGGTGGAAGAGCACATGCGCATGGAGGAACTCCGCCGTGAGAGCGAGCGGAAGAGCGCCGAAGATGTGGAAATGGAAGGCGGGGGAGACGAGGACAAGTACGCCGAGGAATCCGAAATGCCCGGGCAAACGTATGACGCTGCAAGCCGCATATCCACCCGGAACCTGCGGATCAGGGAGGACACGGCAAAGTATCTACTCAATCTAGACCTTGACTCGGCCAAGTACGACCCGAAAACGAGAACCATGGTCGACCGCGGCGCAACCCAAGACCAAGCTGCCGCCCTGGTCGAAGAAGACAACTTCATGCGCTCTTCTGGAGACGCCGCAGAATTCGAGCGCCTCCAGCGCGCAGCATGGGAATCTCGGGAACGCGGTAACAAGACGAAGATGCACCTGCAAGCAAACCCCACCGAAGCAGAACACATCAAGAAGAAAGAGCAACAAGCCGCGGAGGAAAAACGTGCGAGGGAAAGGAAAGCGCTTCTGGAACGCTATGGTGGCGAGCAGCACTTGGTGGATAAACCACCCGTGCTTGAAGAGGAGGAGAGGTATATCGAATACACCGCCTCCGGCCAAGTCAAAGGCCGGGAGAAGACCACCGCGAAGTCAAAGTACACGGAGGACAAGCTCATCAATAATCATACCACCGTTTGGGGATCTTGGTGGCAGAGTTTCAAGTGGGGTTTTGCATGCTGTCATTCTACCGTCAAGAATAGTTACTGCACGGGTGAAGAGGGGATTAGAGCAGCTGAAGAGGCGAACAAGTTGCGCTTGGGATTGATTGAGCCGGTTGCGCCGAGGTGGGTCGAGCAGAAGCAAGAGGAGCAAGAGGAAGTAGCGGAGGAGGACTCTGTGAAGGATAAGTCTAAAGGAAAGGACGGAGAAGATCACGTTGACAGGGGGAAGAGAAAGCTCAAGGAAATGAGAGACGGTGTCACGGAGGAGGATATGGAGCAGTATCGGAAACAGCAGAAACTATATAGCGATCCTATGGCAAACTTTGTAGACACGGTATAAGTACTCACTTTCCTTCCTTCTTTCTGGCTCAAGTATTTTCATTCACTTTTTTTTTGTGCGTATGGTGTGTTTCATTCAATCGGTGTACGGTATTTCCACTTTGTCTATTAATTCACGATTAAGCCCGCTAGGTTAGAAACAAGAGAAACAAGTAAAAAGGGTAAAGATCTCATGATAATAATGCAAACAACAAGCAAGTCCGTTTCCAGTATTCCCGTGCGCCGCCTTCTAGTCTTCTGCGCAGCTCCTCATTGAAGCCGAGCTGTATTTCGTGATGAAACTGTCAGTGATACGATAGGCTTGGGGGGCATAAGGATAGAATGCGGGTAAAGACATACCTCGGTCCCAACCGCAGACTCGACTTTACCTGCGAGACTTGTGATGCCGGAGCTACCGGCGTTAGCACCTTTTCTGAGGAGCGCCTCGTCAAGGTAGAGTGTGTCGAAGAGGAGCTGGATTGCCCAGTCCTTTCCAATGACTTTTCGGGAGTAATCGACATCGTGGCTGTTCAATTTTACCCTAGTTGTGGGCTCTGGTGCCCCATTTGGTTTAATGTCGCTGGCCTCATTGTTGTTGGTGTCTGCTTCTTTGAGCTCAGATTCGTGATTCGGATGCTCCAAATTATCGCCACTCTTGACATTGCCGTTGGTTTCGGGGTCGTGCTCGAGTTGATTTTCGTGCTCGGGTTCGGGCTCTGGCTCCTTTGGTTGTGAGTTGGTTGATCCGTTGGTTAAAGTAGCCTCTACCATCTCCCTGTCCCCAAGAACACTCTCCAGGACTTGCCAGAGATGTTTGCTGGCCCGGCCCTTGATGCATTTCACAGCCATTGGTGTCCAGACATCGTCGCCGACTTTGTGCATGTCTGTCACCAGGTCGTGTAAGAATTTGAACACCAGTGGGGAAGGCTGTACAGGTAGTGGCGGTGTTCCTATTGTTCGATAAAGGAGTTAGTATGAGTATAAGACAAGGCACTAACTGGTATTAAATCACCACCTTCCCACAGTGTTTTTGAAGCCAGCTTCCCACTCCACTTTCTGTGTTCTAAGAGCCTCTTGACATTGGTGAAGGACTTCTTGCCTACACTTATGGCAACAAGTACATGTAGTCTAGGAACGAGTATTGTTCCAAACCAACCGAGGGCTATCAGTGAGTCGTCGTCTCTCTTGGGCGGGTTTTGTCTGATTTGCCTGATTGCTCTCAAGAGGAGTGCTGCACGCATCGTTGTCGCTATATTTGTGATACGCCCGTAAGTCATACTTTTCTCATAGTGTTTCGTGGGAACTATACCTTTCTCTTTTTTGTCCTCCTTTGCTTCACTGGCCTCAAGGCGTTCCACAAGCTCTCCAACAGTCTCCTGTAAATTGCCGTACGCTGTATCTAATGATTCACCCATCTTCTTCTCTACATATACCGCATCTTCTATACCTTCCTGGATCCTCTCCTCTTCAGCGTCAAAGTCGTCTTCATCTTCTGCTAATGAGGCACTTGGAGTCTTGAGCCCTCTGACAACGGCGGCGCTGTCTACGATGCTAGAAAGCCATTTTTCGTGCTTCCCCCCAAAAGCCTTAACCGGACTATCTCTACCTAGAACACGTGACTGGACTGCCTCCTTAAATGCGGATCCACCATTTGCGAGGCCCATTGACGATAACGAACCAGACCAAAGACTGACGCTGTAGTCTGTCAAAACGAACGAGGTTATTTTAGCATTATATTTATTATTGGAGTTTAGGATACTACCTTTACCCACACCGTCAACACCCTCCAATAGCTCACCAAGCTCATGGCCAATAGCTGCAAGACCGTCAATTTTGATTCTTAATACCTCTGCCAATCTGGCGGTAGTAAGTTCTCGAAACTTCTCTCCTTTTTGTAAGAATTCCCTTCTCCCCTTTCTTCCTGTTCTCCACAGCCCGAGAATATTTTCTCGTAGAGCCACCAGCTCCCTGATATCCTCAATACCCTGCAGTGATTTCTCGAAAGCAATGTTTAAATTTTCCAATTCCTTTGTTGCCCATGATTTCCCTTGTTCTACCACACGAGACCTCTCTAGATCATCATGGCGAACCCATGGGATAAAATCTCGAACCTGCTCCGGCAGCCACCGGCCATTGGAGCCTAATCCTAACTCAGCCAGGCCAAGAAGGTCTGGGTCTTGCAAGAGAGATTGGGATTTCAACTTTAGTAACGACTCACTTAGAGTTTTTGGGAAGAGTCCTTGAGCATTTTGTAAAGTCTGGTTGAACAGCAATAATGCTTTCAGTATAGCTTCCGCTGAAGGAACTGATGATTCTGTTAGGATTGAAGTTATAGTCGTCGAGCGGACAAAAAGAAAATGGCGTAATACGTCGGCGCAGGAGGAGGTTTTCGATAGAGAGAACGAAGAGAGGGCTGATATGAGTTGTTCGATAGGAAGATAGGGCGCCGAAAGGAGAGTATCGATATGCTGAAGGATAAATGCACGGAGGGCCGCGAGTTGGGTTTTGAGAGAGCTTATGAGAGGTATTGAATCCTGAGTATGTAATTAGTGTATTTAAGCTACGATTTTGGATAGGTAGTCTTCACCTGCTGTGAGAGTGATTTTAGGAGGAGTCGGGAGACGACAAATACTTTGGTTGCGAGTAGACAGTAGTCTCCCTTGTTGCCGGGAAGTAGCCTAGATACCACTGAGGGACAATTCTGCAGTACAGCGAGCTGTGAAGCGAAGATGTACTTTTCCCGATCTGCCAAGATTAGCAGGAATCTTCAGAACCCATGTAATCCATTGGGTAATGTTTTCGGACCTCCAGCTCCGACCCTTTCCTCGAAAATCTTCAAATTCCTCGCTTTCTTGTCCAGCAATCGTGAATTACAGTTTCTTGAGGTCTCAGCTAGATTTCGTTCCACCTTCTGGGCCGATGCGTCCATATCGATTATTCGCTCGGCCGTCTGTAGCAGGTCCCGGTAACTCTCACTGATCCGCTCAATTAGTCTTCGACACCTGCGGAGTTCCATCGAGGAGTTGCATACCCCACAAGACCCCTCAGTTTCATTTTGTTTGAAGATAACTCAGTCTGGAGCTGGCGTTCCAGCTGGCGGACCTGTGGAATTGGATACTGGAATGCATCCTCCCATTTTTTCAATGATTTGACGTCGGGAGGTGCTGCAGCCATTGCGCTGACAAGCTCGAGTTTGAGAAGATGGCGGTGGGAACTTATGCTTGGTTTGTAAGTTAAATGTGCACACACACAATTCTACTTAGTTTCTGATCACGTGCGAGGAAGTTGCAGACTGTTCTGTTGCACTTGGGTTAGACAGGACGTGACTGAATGCTTATTTAAGATTGAAGACCAAAAAATACATTTGATGAGTATTTATCAGTATCATACAATAATGTGTGGTTAGGGTTCTTCGTTCTCGGTTCCGATAGGATGGTATCCTCCCTTTATCTTATCTCGGGCTTAGTTACGTTGCAGCCAGTTTCTGAGGACCATAGCATGTGCCAAGACATCGCGACTTCTGCTGATCCACTCTACGCGTCTTTTCGCCTCAGGCACAACTTGCCTCTCGAATCTTGGACCACATTGTCTACAGCCGCCCCACATTATCCCTGTTATCTAGTTTGCTTCACTAAGCCTAGGTATTTCTTCCTTCCCTCCGCTCGTGCCTTACACTCTCCTCTCCCTCTAACATGGGGTAAGTTATCCGTGAAGGTACAAGCTCTAATACAAACTGCATAGCTTCAAATGCCTGGATTGAAGCGTCGTCGTCGCCATGATGCTCCCACATCAGAGGAGGAGGAGGAGGGGGAATCATCTACAGAGGAGGAGCCCACTTCGTCGCGCAATCTTGTATTTTTCATATCTATCTTGGTATTTTTTTCTTAATCCTTCGTCTCACTGATTAGCCGTTAGGTTGCAAAGCGTCCCCGTTTCAACTATGAGAGTGACGGTGGTGGCGATGATGATGATCTGGAGCTTTCAAGCTCTCCCCGTGTCCCTGATTATGACTTCGACCTTGAGGAACTTTCGACTCAGAGGGCCGAGATGGAAATCCGTGAGGAAATGGCGATAGAGAAGCCTAATGTATCCTCACAGAAATATGCTTAAGATTTCGTTGATCCTTATTAATTTGGAGGTTTAGGTCCCCGCTGAAAACGGTATCATCCAGAGTGTTACATGTCAGAACTTCATGGTATGTTTGCTTTCCCTTTTCCATCATTGAGTTTCTTACATCTGAAAAGTGCCATCGTTGGCTCGAAATAAAATTCGGCCCTTTTGTCAACTTCGTGATCGGTCATAATGGAAGTGGTAAGAGCGCAATTCTTACTGCGATAACTTTATGTCTTGGAGGAAAGGCAGCCGCAACAAACCGCGGCACTTCCATGAAGAGCTTGATAAAAGAAGGAGAGGAGTAAGTCTATTATACTCCAACATCTAGTCACATAAACTATCTAACAGGATCAAGCACTTCTCGAATTACTGTCAAGTTGAAGAACCAAGGCGATGGGTTCAAAACAGAGCAATACGGTGATGCCATCCTTATAGAGAGAAACTTTACAAGAGATGGTAGCAGCGGTTATAAACTTAAGAGCAACGATGGCAAGGCGATATCCTCGAAAAAAGAGGAGCTTGAGGAAATATGTGACTACTTTGGACTTCAAGTCGACAATCCCATGACCATCCTGACGCAAGATTCCGCTCGGCAGTTCTTATCAAGCTCAACTAATGCCGAGAAGTACAAATTTTTCGCAAAGGGTGTCAATCTGGAACAACTCGATCAGGATTATGCTCTCATCAAGAACGGAATAGATAGCACGGATGCCGTTTTACACAACAAGCTTGCGGATATAGATGGTCTTAAAAAACTTATGGTCAGGGCGAATGAGAGATTGGATCAACTCAAGAGTCATGAGACGCTCCGAGATAAGATTGAAGTCCTGGTTAGGCAGATGGCTTGGGCTCAGGTCAGGGATGCCGAAGTAGAGTTGGAAGAGAAAGTCAAGAAAACCCGTCTCGCAGAGAGTAAGGTGACCAAGGCGGAGGCCGAGCGCGAGACAGCTTCAAAATCTTTTGACGATGCGCATCAAGCCCATGAGGAGGCTGTAGATAAAGTCAATAAAGAAAAGGCTAAGCTGGCCCCTGTCGTGGAGGCTAAAGAAACTGCAAAAGAGGCTGTTGACAATAATAAGAAGGAGCTACAGGGTTTACTGGTCTGTTTCTCCTATTACATTCTACGTTTAACCTGCTTACATTCCGGCATCTGTAGGCGACAGAGAGAGAGCTCAAAGGTTCCTTCGAAGGAAGCCAGAGAAAAATTACTGAAACTAATAACGAAATTCTCGCCGAAGAGAGAAGGCTTAGTGAGAACGATGGTGGGAGGAATTCGCGGCTGATCGAAGAACAAGAGCAGCATGAAAAAGAAGCCCAGCGTGCAAGGGACGCTCTTGAGGATCTTGGGGCAAAAAATGCAGAGAATAAGTCGGCCCTCGAAGTGGCCAAGAGAGAGGTGTCTAAGGCTCAAAGAGCTGTTGACTCATGCGCCGAAGACCTTCAGGGCGCTCAGGCTCATCTGAACCAAATCCGAAAGTCTGAACAAAACTTCATGAATGCGTTTGATAGAAAAATGCCGCAACTCCTTTCCGCGATCAACAAGGAGCAACGTTTTAAAAAGAAGCCTGTTGGGCCTGCTGGAGTTCACGTAACTCTTCGAGATCCGAAATGGCTTCACATCATTGAAAACCTCCTTGGTTCGAATCTAAATGCATTTTTAGTCACTGATTATGAGGACGTCACAATACTAAAAAAGCTAATGCGAGAGGTTGGATTGTGTGTTTTATGTGCCCAAACTATCTTCTTGCTTACGCTAACTGGGTTCAATAGGGAATGCCCAGTCAACGTCATTTCCCAGGGACGAATGGACCTCGAGGAGCCATCCACCAATTTCAAAACCGTGTTAAGGATTTTAGACGTATTGCTCTCTACATATGCTCAAATTCCAAATACTTACAAATTCTAGATTACCGATGACAATGTCCGACGTGGTCTTATTGTCGGGAATTCAATTGAACAGACAATCCTCATAGAGGATCTTCAAAAGGCAACCGATGCCATGGAGCAGAAAAGGCCTAGTGACCACATCGGTATGTGTTTTTCAATCAACAAGCAGTCGCCCGACTGGGGACACAAGGTTGGCGGGACGTATGTTGCATTTTACTCTTTTCTGGATTGAGTGGGGTGCTTAACTGATCTTGGTAGCGGCGGCGGTATGGGGGTTACTCCTGTTGCACCCATCAAACATGCCTCCCGAATGAGATCCGACCTCGCGGCCCAGACTCAGTACGTAATTCCTCCTCTTTGGGTAGCTTCCGGATGTGCTGACATTCTACAGGCAGGTTGAGGACCAAATAGATCGACTTAGGGTATCTTCAGACAATGCCAAACATGAATTGCGCAATAAGCAAGAGGAGCTCGGAAGGATTCAGCGAGACATCGGGGAGTATCGTGTAAGTTGCTATGAATAAGCTTAGAGGGGCGATTCTAACCGTGTTTCAGAGCAATAGAAGCAAGCTTAACTACGAAGTTCACAAGTGTGAAGATGCAGTTGATAAAGTTAAAGCGTTGTTGGAAGAGAATGCTCAGAACGATGGGAAACTTGAAACCCTCAAAGCCAAACTCAAGGTCTGGGAGGAGCGCAAGGAGATGAATGGTCGGCAGTACGAGGAGTTCGTTGTCAGCAAGGAAAATTTGAGTGCAAAAGCCTCTCAGTTGGTAGCTCAACTGAGAGCGGCGAGTCAGGTTGCAAGTCTAGCTGTGAAGCATACCGAGGATGCACAGCTTGATGAAGCTACCGCCCGGCGCAGGCGCGAACAGTGTCTCGCCAACAAGAATCACTGGTACGAGAAGCATCGCCAATACGAAGAAGAAGCCGCAGCATTGAGAGCGGTAGCTGAGGATGCGAGATCTAGAGTTGATGTATGACTTCCCCTCCCAATCCCTGAGCGTCGCGCTGACGATGTTATGATTATTAGAGGTATATTCAAGCGGCTTCAACAGTTTGTCCACGTGTTGGAGTTCCCCGTGGAGACTCAACCGCAGCTTTGGACAATAGGCTCGCGAAACTACAGAGGGAACTTGAGCGCGCAGAGCAAATGCTTGGAGGCACCGCCGAAGAGGTAACCGCACAAGCCCAGCAGGCAACATTGAATTATACCCAAGCTAGGGACCAACGCGCCTCTTTTCAAGAACTCCTCAGGATAGCGATTAGTGTCTACAAGGAGCGTCTCCGCCGCTGGGGCCTTTTCCAGTGTTACATTAGCGCCCGCGCAAGAGCGCAATTTTCATGGATGATGAGTGAGCGGGCATTTAAGGGTCGCTTGCGTTTAGAGCACACCTGGAAACCCGCGGAACTGATCATTGAAGTGCAGCCTGGCCAGCAAGATACTGGAAATCGTGGGCCGAAGACGCTATCTGGTGGTGAAAAATCTTTCTCGACCATATGCCTACTACTTTCGTTATGGGAGGCGATGGGGTCCCCGATTAGGTGTCTGGATGAATTGTATGACTTTTCTTCCTTCTTCCTCTAGTTCCCCTGCCTCATTACTCTAATACGTGTGATACAGCGACGTTTTTATGGACGCCATAAACCGCAACATTAGTGTAAACATGATGATCCGAGCCGCCGAAAGATCTATAGGGAAACAATTCATCCTCATTACCCCCCAAACAATGAATAATCAAAATACTACTAATCAAGTCAAAATAATCAAGTATATCCCCTCGTCCCCCCCTTTGCCCTTTTTGTGCTAAACTGGTGAAATCGATAGAATGCGTGATCCGGAACGTGACAATGCGGGTCAAACCCGTATTGATGGTTGACAAGACCTTTTCTAACGGTGCATAATCCTTTTCTCTGCTGATGCTATTTCGTTTCTGGCGCTAGACTGTTTGCTGCGTAATGTCTTTCTTTCTCTAAATCGGTGGTTGGCTGATGCCCTCCCCGCTCTGAGAATGGAGAATTATGTTGTCGGTTTGTCTTAGCTAGGGTACAGTGGAAATGGTCTCGTTTCAGTGTATATAGACGGAAGTAGGCTGAAAAAAAAAATTGAAGTTTTGTATAGGCTGTGGCTACATAAAGTTTGCGGCTGTAAGTAGGTTGGCCCAGAGAACCTGGTTTGTTGGCATAACTATTCCTATGGGAAGGCATACTAGAATGACAGCACTTAGTCTAACGTGATGGATTGAATCATATGATATCACTCGCTAAATCTTTGTTTTCGATACGGAGCCTGAGGACGGGAGCGACTGAGGGGGGTTTGACTGAATGGGGTTACTGTAGTGACTGTAGGAGAGGCTGTTGGGGAAACGGAGAATCTGCAACTAGAAAAAAAATCGAAGCAGGAGATGGCACGAATAACGGGCACGAAATCCCCAGAGATCATAGGAATCATTGGGAAGGAAGAAAGGAACTGACTCAAGGCTCCGGGAACGTACCGACACCCCGACAAGCTGCTACAGGGAGCCAGCCATCCATCCAAGCACCCCCGATCGACAAGAGCACTTTACCGCATTGTACTCGAGCACATTCCCCAATCCTGCGGGGGAAGAAGCAAACTACCGGTGAACCCGACCGGGGGGAGGGGGGTTGACGAACGAAAGCTTATTCAAAGTATTTCTCTTCTTTATGCACGATATCTTTTAACTTTCTTTTTTTCTTTCTTTGTGTCCCGTTGCGGAGCCCTCTCGATTGCTGTTCGCAACTTTCTTTGTCCGGACCGCCGGCGCCAGTGCACGGTTCGTGGAAAACGGCGTGTTCATAAATACCCGTCTTTTCCTTTCGCCATCTACTCATTATACTTACCCTCTACTCGTAACCGAAAGATTATCATCATATCATACCCCCACCGGTCCGGCTTGGAGGGGTTGCCGGGTGAGTGGGTTTATGGAACTGGCGAGGTTACGATATCACAACCTCCAGGTCGAGTTGGCATGGTTTACTGAGCTGCAGTATGAGTTATCATGCTTCAACTGCCAATTCGAGATCGCCTCGCCGGGATTTTTATTTAATTTTTATTTACGGTACGCTTTTACCTACCTGACTACCTACCCGCTCTGTGGTCGATTTCCTACCTATGCTGTAGGTGGAAATAATCTATCCAGCTACTCTACGGTAGTCCACACCTTGTCGGACGGGTTACTCGAGTGCAATATCACAATAATACAATCCTTACTTATAACTTCACGCATGCTGGCTTTATTTACTACTAGGTAACAGGCGGATTTTTGGAACAATGAAATTTATTTGTTTATTTGTCTGAAGGAGGAAGAAAAAAATCCATACCAAATGAGCGCATATGACTGGGCTTTGAGTAAAGCAAGTAAAATACTATACTCGAGTACAATACTCGAGCACTTGTAAAGCAAAGCGAAGTGGTAAGGAATAAGTAAGAGGGAGTTGAAACATATTCTGTTCATACTCGCAACTAAGTAGTAAGGAACCAACTATTACCCGAAAATCCAGTGAAGGGATAAAGTTTAATAAGGGTAAAAAAAAGTGTACGTATCATATATCCCTAATTACAAGCAGTCGTAAAGGTATTTGCCTACACCTCTCATGTCCACAACCGCTTCTGCAATCAACAACTTCTGCCAACAACTATCTCCCCTCCCATAACCATCTCATACCACAACCGTACCTGCCCACAACCATCTCCGTGCACAACCACTTCTGCCCGTGATATGTACATATTTATGTACGCAAGACTGAGGAATATATACAAGAACGTAACAAGATTCAGCGAAAAAGAAAGAGCAAACATGTATGGAGTAGTGAGGTATCGGTAAACAATTCCGAACCTGAAAAATCGTAAAATTCGAGGAAGAACAAAACAAAAACAGATAAAAGCCGCCACCGTGCCCAGTAGTGAATCTAAGAGGGGGAAGGGAACATATACAGCAAAAAAAAAAAAAAAAAAAAAAAAAGCAAGAAAAAAGTATGCCGGAAGTGTGCGATAATGGGGTCGTAAAATAATAGGAAGGTGTGTAAAGTAAAAATAAAAAGAAAGGAAAAGAACGTGAAGCGTATGTATTGTACTTCAGCGTAAAAGTCATGAACGAAGTAAGGATGCTAAACTAATACGTGAAAAGAAAAAAAAAATAGTACATGAAAATTGACTGATTAAAAATAACGTAGGGCAACAATCTAAATGTCCGTTATGGCCGGGAGGAAATTAAGTAAATAGGAGAAAAACAAAAAGAATGAAGAAAAAGAAAGAAAGAAAAGGAAAAAAAAAACTATTGATGTAAGTTCCTCATGAGAAACTCGAAAAGGAGGTGGAGTAGATATAATTGAGGGTAAAGCCGACCTCCTGAAATGATATTGAGCGAATTGCAGTGATGAGAATTAAAACACTTTTTGTTTCAAGTAAGTCGATTACTGACCCGCCACGTCTCCCCGTAAATTGTAAAGTATTGAGTACTACCACTCAGGCTCGAAGTCTAAACAAAGTGCCATGCTAGTCCATCCTTTGACTCGAGTTAAAACAACAAGATATCTTTCGTCCCCGTCGGCCTCTAGCCCACCCATTGTATCGCTTCTGCTGTTGCCTCCAAGGAATATGGTGGGATTGGTCCTAACGGGCATCATACCCCAATCTTCTTCTTCCTCACCAAGGTTCTGTCGACGTCTCCTTCTCATAATCTCGGGCTGCTGTAGTTTGTGTCTCGAAACTTGCTTGAACCACCTCTCTCTTGGTGGCGTAGTTGAACCAGTAGGAGGTACGGAATTACCGGTAAAGGAGGCTTTTGGATAGATTGTAGACGCTGTTGGTGCAGATGACGCAGTAGAGCTAGATCCCGATGAATTACTGGCAGCCGAACCCGGCCTCTCGGTAGGCGCACTGTCACTCCTCTTCCTCTTACGAGAGCCTTCGGGAGTCATCGACATCTGATCGCTAAAAGCTGACTCCTCCTTAACACCTTCCCACCAAATACCGTCCAAAGTCCCGTCTACAACCTCTTCATACCCGACCGTATCTATTCTCGCCGACATGGGTGGATTATATCCTCCCGCATGATGCCATATCCTCATTGCCGGACGGAACACAGGTCTAGCCTCATCCTCACTCTCATCCTCGCTGATGTCGCTGGAGGGAGCTTTTGCAAGACTCTTATTTTCATCAAAGATGATCCAGCTGACTCCACTATCAACATTGAGTGCCTCCATCCTGGTATGTTCGGCTATTGGTGTAGCTTGAATACCAACACGACTCTCGACCGATGGGCGCATCTCGTCTTCCGCATACCTGCTCTGATACCTGCGGATTTCGAGGACATCAAAATTAACAGTTTCCAGGGTCCAAACAGAGAGAGTAGGGTATTCAAGCTTCTCAGTTGAATTGCAGGTCTTTGGAGGAACGATATGTGGATGTGACTTGGATTCAATTATCATAAGGTTCGGCTGCCCTTTGTTAGACTTTGGTTGTGAGCTGAACTCGATCCGAATAGCTTTCTCCAATAGGCCGGTTCCAATTTCAATACCACTCCTCTCTAAATCAATCTCCTTCAACAAAGATGCCTCTTCCCCAATTCGCCTCCCAAGAGAGTAAACAAGAACCTTATATGCAGCTTTCTTGGAAACCTCCTCACCTGGGATCCTAGAGCCTTTGTCTTCGAAAGCGACAACCATCTTTTGTGGAACAGCACCCTCGGCACCAGACGCTGGAAAGACAGTATAGGCACCAGGGTTCTCGGGAAGATTGTTGGGATAACCGGAGCGCTTCTGTTTTGGCCAAGAGTCATGGAGAGCAGTTCTTGTAAGTATCTTTCCAGTAAGAAGACAATGAACAACCAGAGCATATCTGTACTCCTGGATGACACCACCGCCATTAGCTGGCACAGGCACTTGTGATTGAGTCAGGTAATGCACCCATCCCTTGGTTCGTTGGAGTGAAGTCGGATTGTCGTGAAGGGACATTTTCCAAACCACTTCATCCGTCTCGTAATCCAATGCGGCCATCTCCAACCCCCAAGTCAAGACCTCTCTAAACAAAAGCACAACCAAACCACTTCCATTTCTACCGGACACGTTTTCGACAGCAGTAATTTGGTGAACGTGGGCGATCCTATTACCAACACTACCGAGCTTAAGACCACGACGGCCACTAATGCCTTCTCCGATCTTCTGCTGCCAGATCTTTCTGTTTGATTCGCACCAAAATAGATAACGAGCGGTCGAGGCGAATCCTCTATCGCAGATATGATGTAAACGATACTTATGAACTTTTGTGGGTTTCGCCATTGCTCTTGTATGAAGACGGTAAGTAGCTCTGGAAAAACCTAAAGATACCTCGGAAATCTCGCGGCTCTGTACTCTATTGAGTCGACTAGAAGAGAGAATTGATTGAAGCTCCAACGATCTCCTCGGTCCGGACTTGCCGTTTTTCTTTCCAGATCTTCCAGATTTTTTACTCATTTGAGGTACCTCCTCGCCGAGTTCCATAATATTGTCTTGCAAGATCGATTTCTCAGTAGCTACAGCATTCCTTTCATAAAGCTCTCTGGTTTCTCTTGAATACGGAAAGTGGGCTTGAAGAGCGACTTTACAGATGTAATCAGAGCTTAAAACCCTGTCCCAAACACTTGAGACCTGACGCAGGCGTACAACATCGACCGGAGGCAAAAACTCAACTATCATTGCGATCTCATAGATGTTGAGTACCTGGAGGGGGTCCGCGCGACCCATGGTCTCCGTAAGAAGAAGAAAAAATTCTCTTTGGTAAGAGAAAAAGAGGAAAACGGTCCTGCTATCTTGAGCGGCCTGAAGTGGAGAATCGTGTGTCTCGTGAGAAGAAGTGAAAAGGTTATAGCGGGGTAGTTTTGGAAAGGTGAGGTGGAAGGCTAGCGGTTGTTTGTCGTTGAAGGAAAACGATGATGAATATTGACGATAGTGGTGGTGACGACGACGACGGTCGAGGTTGTGTCGCGGGTGAGTGTTAAGGGGGAGGAGGAATAAAGGGGGGGAGGAAAACGAGGGGCACTTGACAGAGCAAGGAAGATGGGATGAAGCTAGCGAGAGAAAGGCTTAGGAAATTAAGGTATCAGGAGGGATAACTCGGAGGGATGCGGGAGCAAAGTTGACTGCAAGTATTGCCGGTACAAGGAAGCGGTTGAAGAAAAGGCAAAGGGGGATGTGGAGGATTGACTTATGAGTGCGTGGTGGAGGTGAGGTGGAGGTGGGAGTGGTGGTGGTGGGGTGAGTGAGGAAAGCGAAGTGGACGAGAGAGAGTGTCACGACAAGGGATAGAAACGAGCAGGTGAGTGGGGCAACAAGACATACAGAATAGAACAGCGCACATGAGCGGGTATAGCCCGCAGCGTGTCTGGATCCTGTAGCCAAATGTGTCGCGCTCTACCACCTTACCGCTGTATGGAGGTTGCAGAGGTAGAGAGATAGCGAAGAAGAAATTGGCGAACGAGCAGGAAGTGGAGAATGAGAGAGAAAAGTGGGCTGCCAGTATGAAATGGGAAAACCATAAAGGAATATATGGTAGTCAGTAATCAGTTAAGAGTCCTGTGCTAAGGTTGAACCAAAGTAGCAGTATGAGAATCAATAATATATACCGATTATAGAACAAACCAATCAAAGAGGTTACCTTTGAATCCTTATCCTGGTAGGTAATGATCGATGAGTGCTCCTGTTGCTTCTATCTCTGCTGCGAACTGCAGTTAAGAATCCGCGGGTCAGGGCTATTTGCTCTAAGTACGGTACTTATAAGTCCTTTTCCTTCCTTCCTTCCTTCCTTGCCTTTCTTAACCGTATACAGTACAATATATAAAGAACAATATTGGGAGAGAAGTATCTAAACGATAAGTCAAGTTGCTCCTCTAATTTCTCTCTTAACTGCACTGTCGTGTCTTATTCCGCTCTATTGACTCTGTTATTAAACAGTCTTGTAATCATTCCAATTTTTCATAGTCTTCTATCGAAGAAATAAAATGAGTTATCAACATATAATTACTTTGGCATATTTATCTGCTTATCTTCCCTACGAGTTTGGCTCGGATTTGCTTACTCTTTTTAAAGGATATAATAGTGCTTTACGGAAATATTGTACCGGTACTGTACTTAAGTCCGACAAGTTAAAGTTGGAAAGAATTCGGCCTGGCTGGTAGGTGCTAAAGTTCAAGAAAAGCAAAAAAAAAAAAGGGTGAGAAAAGAAAATGAACCTTTCCTACTAAAAGACATAGGGCAGATGTTTTCGTACAAGGCAGGGATTATTTTGCGGGTTAACCTAAATTAACTGCGAAAACTCTAGGACGAATACTTGTATCATACTTGATATTACAATCAATGCGAACTTACTGCACTTCTGTTAAGGCCTGCCTGCCAGATGTCTGGCTCAACCCATTTGGCTATTATCCGGTCACGCAGTAGCACCGGCCCACTGTGCTCATCATACTGTACCTTACTTATACGAGTACTGTATTTTTGACCAGACTTCTGTAGTCTACTGTAGTCTACTGGTAAGAAGTATCATAATCGCTAACGGATAAGGGAAAGAAGAAAAAAAAAATGGATATATTTCATAGTACTACCGGTATACCCGTGCCTATACGTTTCCCAATACTCGAGTATACAAAGAACTTGGACTAAAACCAAAAAGGGGAAATGAAAAAAGTGCCGAAATTTTCCTTCATCCCTCCACCCCCCTGTCTCCCCGATTCACATCAGAATCAAGGCAGATTCTGCGACACTAACTCAGGGAAAGAGTACTAGTACGGTATGTTTAAGGCAAATAAAAACAAAACAAAATAATATAAAACACGAGCGAAAAGAGGAAGAAAAAAAGCAGCAGGAAGGAAGAACAAAAAGCAAAAAATATATTATAAAGGAAAAATTAATCAACCAAGTCATCTGTCAAACATGCAACTATATACCTCTTACAGAGGAAGGGGAAAAAAAGAAAAAAAGGTAGTGCTTGTAGGTTATCTAGATCTTCTGATCTGACCCGATATCACAGCATATATAGGCAGCGGTATTGCGTCTTTCCTGCTGCTCCTTATTCCTAAATTGAGGGAGTTTTTTTTTTTTTTTTTTTTTTTTGAAAAAAAGAAACTCCTCTTTCTAAGTTATCTTTACTAGGATACGGTAGTCGGACAGGATAGAATCAGGCAGGTGAATACTCAAAAAAAAAAAAAAAAAATTTTTTATTCAACTCAAGCTAAGTAAAGCTCATGTGAGCTTCATTTTTCCTCCTCTAAAGTGAGAAGAAGAAGAAAAAAAAACCGAAACTCCTTTCGGAATAATCGTCCGATCTCCCCTAAGACCACTAGTACTCTTTCTTCAACTAACCAGACCTGTAAGTATTCATACGGTCTACCGGTATACATACATACATATATGAACCTTAATGCGATTGTCTGCTATTACGGTATCAGAGTGCTACTACCAGCGGCCTAGCCAGTGCCGATACGGTTTTTATTCTTTCTTATTCCATTTCGCAACAGCTGCGAACACACATGGAAATACTTATTTCCTTTATTATTATTATTATTATTAGTACAATGTATATGTGGGAGAGCGATAGGAGTTGAGGAGGAGGTGATGTGATTACCTATTGATAAATAATTTAAATAATTTCATATTTCATGATGGGGTTATAGTGATTAAGCTAAGTCAGAGGCGGGAAACAGTTAGTATTTGGTCATATGTTCGCATCGTGGATACCGTATCATATATCATAGTACCATACCGCACGTAGTAGGAAGTTCTGCGAGTCAGGTGTCATTCAGTAAAATCCGAGCCACTATGTCTCAACTGCGCGATAAAAGAAGCAGAAAGGTGGTGCTGGTGTCATAGTGGCTGTACTCAAGTAGTAGTTGTAGTATAGTAGGAGGTGAAATACAAGTGTGATAGAAGTGTGGTTCGTACAAGCATTTCACAAAAGCACTTCGTTGGCATATCATATTATGCCCCCCCCCCCCCCCCTCCTCACCCCCCGCTCCGCAGAGAACATTATTCTCGAAAAGCGCACGTATAATAGGACGTAACAGTACCGGTATGCGTGCGACGGTCGAGTAGGGTAAGATATTAGATAGAGCTAACCAAGGTCAAGCAGCAAGCACACTCGATTAAAAAAAAGGTGATTAAGTTCCTTCTTATAATATGGGGAAAGTTATTTATTTTGTTATACCGAAATAAGGAACGAAGACAAAGTTCTTTACTTTATTTCTTTGTTCCTTCCACGGTAGCAGATTAGAAGGTGAGAAGACACAGTACTGGATGCAGTGCCGAGCTTCCTACTCCTATAGTTTAAGTAGGCTGTGAGGCCAACCTTACGCCTAACTTATAGCAATTACATATGTGTTCTCAAAATCTTTAGAGGGGATGATGAAGGCGTATAAATGTGAACGAGTATGATGATAAGAAGCACTACTTATCATACAAGTCCAGAACCATTATTGTGTTGCACATTCGAGTCTCACCCCTCTCGTTCCCTCCAACTCTGTCATGGCGACGGAATATGTACTATAGTACGACGTTACCAATAATACAGTAAATTGTAACACAGTAACGACCAACCTCCTGCAGAGCTGATCCCTTTCCAACCCCTTTCCACATTTCACGAGTAGCAAATGGTGCTGTACGAGTACTGTAAACTGTTACCCCTAATGCCGGTACCTCTAAGACTCCCCATACCGACAAAAATAAAATCACAAATTCTTGTTCGAGACCGCTGCTTATAACTCCGCCCGCATACAAGTGCCTATCTTCAGCTTCATTCCAAGCCTGTACCTTCCGCAACCGCTGTATTGTACGAGTATTTTACGCAAGTGGAAGCACAACATCATAACTGCGTACAATTACCAGCGCCATGGCTCCCGTAGCCTTCAGCTCCCATGGAACATTACATAAGCGCAGCAGCACCTGGCCTGTACCTGTACCAATAGCATACAATCCACTTGCTATAATCTCCTAATCAGTCAATCTAGCAAGTAAGCATTGCGTTGTACGCAATACTGGTATGGTACGGTACATGACCTGTAAGAAAAGAAATAGGCGCAATCTCACCTAAACAGCGCTTTAAACAACCGCACGGTTTATCCCATCCCCCCTCCACCTCCCAACCAGGTTGAGAAACCCGGGAACGGGCGGGTCCGCGATTAAGCATAAACCCAAACCTGCTCCTACCCTCTGCTCCTCTTCCGTCTTAAGCGACAAAAAAAATATGATAGCAACGGATCAGTGTCTCTATTTTCTTTCTTTTTCTCTTTGACTGTACCAATTATAGGCTTGAGATTTGCAGGGTCGGTCTGTATGATGCAGTAGCTCGGGAAGTTTGGCAGCCATACTAGTAGTACAGTACGTATGCAATCGCTATGTGGACTGGATACTGACAGGATATTTATGATTCATACTTGTAACAGTGCCCCCCCCCCTCCTGTGAAAGTTTCGAGTATTCACTGCCTGACCGGCAGAATTCCACTCCAAAAATACAAGTTTTTTTCCATCTTCTTTCTCCAATTAACTGCTGTATATTGACTCCTACTTGGAACAATCACCCACCGAGCCATATCAGGGCAAATCCACGGCTACGTATAGCACAGTACGATATGGTACCCGGTGGAAAGGTAAGTATCGGGACCCGCAAGCTTAGGAACCGCACAGAGTTACTAATTACAAGTATTCCTAGATTTCACCCACAACAAACTTGCAGAGATGAGTGTCTTAACGGTACTCTTGAGGGTGTACAAGCTTGGATAGGGTACTCGCTAAGTAACTAGCACTTTACTGCTGTCCCTAATATCCATTTCGATATCTTTGGTTTTGGCTTGTACTGTATGTTTGTCTGGTCCCGGGAGGTCACCGGCAATCCCCGATTTGTGGAGCGAGGGAGGGGAAGGCTATGGGGTGCCACTTTTGCTTTGGC
This sequence comes from Tuber melanosporum, assembly GCF_000151645.1. NCBI lineage: Eukaryota > Fungi > Ascomycota > Pezizomycetes > Pezizales > Tuberaceae > Tuber > Tuber melanosporum. The sequence goes on from NW_003298770.1 coordinate 170,809, forward strand.
TGTGGATTCATCTGATGTTGTGATTTTTGCTGTTCCTGATTACGCTTTACCCTGACCATAGGTGTTATATGAAGGGGGGGGAAAGATTCGTCTTGGTACTCGGGAATCGGCTTCGGCTTGAGAACCGTATTACCGGTATCCGACAAGAACCAGAATATTCTATAGTATCAAGTGCAAAGAAGAGGAAGCCGAACGGTCCGAAGAGATTAAAACCCTCCATTTCTGCTGCGATTTCGGTGTGTGAAACATTATCACCTCTCGAAGCAATTTCTCTTCGAGAAGCATCTTCTGAACCTGCTACTATCGTATGTCCTGGCTCTTCTCAGGTACTGCGGGAAAGCAAGCACAAGCACCGGGTCTCCGACGCATCGGCACAAATCTGGAGGAAATATATCAACTCTATCACCCACTCCCCTACCCAACCCAATCCAGCATCTCCACTCGGCACAGATTCAGTGTACCATATATCGCTAGCTTACATTGTTATTCCTTCTCACACCCATATCCATTCAACCGAGCCCCAACACTTCGTCCGCCATACCTACGTGCCCAGAAGGGTCAGGAAAAATTGTCATTAAATTTTCATCAAGTTCCCTTTTCACAGACACAACAATCACAACCCCTCACTCGTCGGACCTCCTTCGGCGTTTTCCACATATGTAGCACAACCGCCCCTGGAAGTGAAAAAGAAATAAAATCAAGTGCTCGTCTCCCCCACCCTCAATAAATTCGTTGAGTGCCTAGAGGGGGGATACCGGTACCAGTATGGTATGGTATCGGCCATTCCGTCCATCACATGCTCGCTCAGTGCAATATGCTGCAGTTCTAGTAATCGCTCAACTTTTCAAAAATTGTGTCAAATTGACAATAGAAAATGTAATATGGTTGATAATAATACAGCACTTGAAATTCCGAGAGTGTAGAAGCATTGTACAAATACATAAGCTACCGTACCGCAAATTCAATGTGACGGTGCGATACGAAGGAACATAAAAAACTAAAAAACGCCCTGCGCCCGACTTACATATTTTTCCCCCGAGAAAAGAAAAAATGGCCGATTTGGGATGATGATAATGGTGAAGTGTATGGTGGGGAAAAAATAGACATGCTGTGATGATCAGAGAAAATGTGGTAGAGAAGGGGGGGGATATGAGAAAAGGGGAGTAGAAGTAAAAGGAAGCCAGTATCTGGCAAATGCCTGACCTGAACCTGGCTTGCGGCAGGCAGGCGGCAGAAACTCAAATCCCCCGATGAAATAAACGAAAAAAAAAAAAATAAAAAAAAGAGAAGAAAAATAAAAGCCAACGAGATTGTCGTGATTTACTGTAGATGCGAGGCTGAGAAGAGAACCATCCCCCTCAGAAAAAAAAGGGAAAGGAAAGAAGGTGACGCGGGGAAGATTGGTAAACGGGTTTGTTCACTCATCCTCATCCATCATTTCAAGAAAAGCAATTTCGGTCTGTAATAGCCGTTCAAATTCCTCCCTGGAAATCCCCACACTCTTTGACAATCTGTACAGGCTCTTGATGCTGGTGGAGATGTGTTGTTTAACGCCCATTTCTGCCTGCATGGTCAGACCAGCCGCCTCCTCTAATTTGCCGACAGAGCTCTCCGCCGAGGAAGACGATGGCCCGGCAGAAACCGGGCAGGGCGCATGTGTCACGACTCCTGCCAGTGCTTCTTTATCAATTAGGAAGGAAGCCGACATAGCAGTAGGCGGTGTAGAAGAAACAGTTGTAGGGGAATGTGATGATGAATGCTGCATGGTGAGAGGATTAGTGTATCGTGAGTACTCCAGAGGCGAGTTTGCTGATGAGTCCTCTGGTTCCATAGCGGGTTGAGTGTGGTCATATTGTGAATAGTAATCATCGTCCGCCATTTGGTCCACTTTTTGAGGCAACATGGGGCTCCGAGCAGGGGTGCGATCATACATATCCCAGTAGCCGTCATCATCGTCGTCGTTATCGGCTCTTAGGGCATCATTTGCATATGATGGGATAGGGTTAGTCACTGGTAACACAGGCTTTGCGGATCTGCTGTAGAACGCTTCGTCCGCTTCACGAACGGTTGGGCACCATTCGGTTTGCTCGGAATCTGATGAGAGATGCAAGTCCATGATTCTCCACCCATCATCTTCACCGTCTGGGTCGTTGGTAATCCATAGGTAGACCGCTTCAATACCACGTTCCGGAAGCTGAACGCATGCCTTTATCGTTTCCTTATCCAGTTGTTGGAACCCTTTGAAATCTATTTCGCCTAACTCTAATTCGCCGGAGGCTGGGTGTGGTGCAAAATCCTGCGTAGCGAGGTGTGCCGAGAGCATAGGGCCCGCAGTGGAAGACCAGGTTAAAAGTGAAAGCCAGGTCTCCTCTACGGAAGGAGTTGAACTTGGAGGCACCCTCAGTAACCGGAGGCGTTGCCGCAGGATTGGTGAAAGTAGAGGATAAAGTGATGGTGGAGGCTGTGGAGAGGTAAACGCAATTAGGATGTGGGCGAGAAGAGGAGGGAGAAGCTCCAGGAGCGCTGGCGGAGGAGGAGTAGTGTTGGCCATTATGGTAACTGATTTTTATGATATCCAAGTGAAGACCTGTGTGGTGCGGGAAAGAGGGGGTGAAGAAAGTTTGGGCGTTTGATGGGTTCTGCTTTTAAACAAATATCTGGAAGGCAACCTGGTCAGACTTCAGAGGCATGAAAATTGATTCGCTCCCGCTCGCCTACTCTATCAAGCTCGAGACTGGCCGCTGACGGAGATATGGAGAGGGCGAAGTGGTAACAAAGTGACCTGGCGGGGCGTCGGGCTAACACAGTGGATAGTCCGACGCAATACTAAGTTATGGACTAAGGACCTTCGCCGCGCTGCGCCACTAGAACGAGCTCGTGGGAGAAACGGAGTGGGGGATAATATTGAGAGTCCGAAGTTAGGCGATTTCACAAATTGGGGAGGACGGATGTATTGCTCATGGTCCTTGGAGGTCAAATTGATGCGGATGCCTATGGTACTTTCCGAGGGGGTTGCAATCTTGCCGAGGAATGCGAGACTTTCAGTCAAGTCGGAACAATAATTGTGTAGGATGTAGGAGTGGGAACAAGAGGACTCTAATAGCCGACTGAGGATTTGGGGGGTTGTGGGCCTTATGGTGGGGAGGGGTCGTTTTACGGGGGAGGGAGTCCGGACGGATGGAGAGGGAGGAGGCGTGCAAATGAAGTTCGGGGGAACGGAACCCCAGTTGTGTCTACTCGAGTACGGAGTATGACCCCAGTGAAGAGTTAATGTGGGACATGGGTCTTCTGTCTGGGAAAGTTTGAAGTGTTCGGTTGCCCAACTGCCCAGTGCTCACTATTCCCGTTATCGATTAGGTATCATACTGTACAGTCCATCAGATGATTGCAGAATCCCGTATTTGAACTGTTGAGTTCGATGTTAAAGCATTTCAGGATCCAGTGTGGGTGGGTTTGAGGAAACAGAGAGGCTGTCGGACCTGGTCATGTCTCCATAAAGCATCACACTCAGAGTCCGTTGGACGGCTAGACACAGGTTGAGTGACCCCGCCTCCTTGCCCCCCTCACCATCGGAGACATAAGCCAAAAAGAAAACATGAAAAAAGAGAATCCCCCTCTAGCTTTGTAGGCACCTACCGCTATGATCTCGTTGGCGACAGACCATTGTTGACTTGCTTACATAAGGGAACCTCTAGCTGGCTGTCGTCTACTAATTTGTTGTTTTAGGACATCCGTATATTATATTTTGGACTTCATTGTTAAAAAGAGAAGCTGGAGAGGCATGATACCGGTATTGCAACTTTTAAAACAGCAATTGACAATCTGGGCGAGGCATCTGCGGTTACTTACTGCTGCTTACTAAGCCTTTCATCAAGACTTTTGAATACCGGTACGATACTGCTCGAGTATCATCCTGAGTGTAAACAAAAATGAGTAATGACAATGATATTATATGTATTTTAATAAAAGCAGCTACTGCCGGTATGATACTGTATATGAAAAGTTTTCTCCAGCAAAAACCAAATCAAAAGTAAACGCCCATCATCCAATAATAGTTGAAATAATCTGTGGCTCGAGAACAAGTTATGATACAAGTTAGACTACCGGTATAGGTTAGTCTACCGGTACGGTCCCGGTCTGCCTGTGGCTAGACCTTTTATGGCTTGTGCTTAGTTGGACGAGAGGGGGAGGCCCTCCAATCTCTCCCTAAACCAACGCATTGATTAGCTAATAATTATGTTTCCTGCAGCGTGGAACTGGCGACCGTGTGCTTCCATCCCAGAACTTGAAGTGTGATATTTTAAAGGGGTTTTGCGGGTGTTTAGGTCACGCCTGTTTGGCCCTTTTCTATTTTTTTTTTAACGGCGTTCGAGTTGCCTGTGAATTTCACTCGTTCCCTGGTCGATCGGGGGAGCCCTCCGCCCCCCGAAACATCAGCTATCCGGCTGGTTGCAACCAACAACATTCGTCGCCCCTCCTATTCCTCAGCCAACCTCCTCCGCTATCCCCATCCTTCGCATTTGTACCTTGCCTAGCATTCTTTTCCTTCATTTTTTCCCCCTTCATCTCAAATCTACTACCTTCACAAACGAATCAAAATGACATCTCCATTCCTGGGGGTGTATACCGCTGTGTACGCGTATACTCCCCGAGATGATCAGGAGTTGACCTTGGAAGAGGGCGATCTGCTATATATCCTTGAGAAATCATCTGACGACGATTGGTGGAAGGCCAAGAAAAAGAGTACAGGAGAGGAGGAGGAGCCCATAGGTCTCGTGCCTGTCACTTACATTGAGGAGGTAAGGACCTTTTACTGCTGCACCCTATTGTGGGGTACCCATGCTTGGCTGGGTATGGCTTGTTGCCGGGCAAAATTCTGGAGTACCGTAGCGCCACTTCATGGAGAAGTTATAGAGCTAAAATTGTCTTCATTGTTTCCTAGGCCGACCCTGTTGGTAAATCCAAAGCACTCTACAGCTATACTCGACAAACCGACGAAGAGGTGTCCTTCGCTGAAGATGCTACCCTCGATGTTTATGACGATGTTTCGGATCCAGACTGGGCTCTTGTAGGATACAACGGTGAATTCGGGTTTGCACCGACCAATTACATTGAAAAAATTGGAGCTGGTGAGAGTAATCCACCTGCTTCTCCTACTGCCGTTTCGCCGCCTTCACCTATTCAGGCGCCGGCTGCTACGAGCAAACATGTTTCCTTCTCATCACCGCCAAGGGAAGACACACCGCCCCCACCGACTCCTCCGAGGCCCCAATCTCAAGAGTACTCACCAACTCAATCACCGGCTGCGAATGTTGCCACTGTTATGCACCAGCGAATTCCTCAGCATTCGGTTTCCTCTCCAAGGTCTCCTACTTCAGGAATGGCTTCACCTACTGGCTCAGCACCTCGATCATATAAGGACCGAAACCAGGAGCGGAGTCACGAGCCAAGCCATGATCGAAGCCGTGAACAAAGGTCGAAACAAGAGCAGAAATATATACACGACTTGTCGGATTCTGAAGACGGGGATGGGCCACGAATACCCTTCCGGCGGCCGGGTCAACCTCGTCATGGTGTTGAAGGCGGACATAGCCATGGGCGTGATTCGCCCCCGATTCCTCCTGGTTTCCAAACCTATCCAGTACAAGAGGTTGACTCCAGGAAGAAACGTGCTGCAACCCTTGGCTTAGGTCCTACGCGGATCATTCTCCTCCCTGACAAGAGCACCCGCCCTAAGGAGGAATGGAGCGTCGAAAATCTTAAGGGCTATAATGTGGAGGGAAAACATGTATTCCTTGAATTGGAAAAGCCAAGCCGTTCACTAGATCTCCACGCAGGATCTAAAGACACAGCAGAGCAGATCGTATCCGCCCTGTCCGAGATTCGGGGCGCTGTGAAAGCTGCAGGAATAAGTGAGGTCTTTGCTGCTGCTTCCGGAGGGGGTAAACGGAATGATATAGGAACTGTGCTCTGTGATTTTGCAGCTCAAGGAGAAGACGAAGTTTCGGTGACCACTGGTGACGAGGTTCTGATTTTGGACGAGTCGAACGATGAATGGTGGCTGGTTCGGAGGCAGGTTAACGGGCTGGAAGGCGTTGTGCCAGCTAGTTTCATTGAGAGGGGCCGGAGCAAGGTTGTTACCCCAGGTATCATGGCTTCGCCAAGCGACCCGAAGGAGCGAATTAAGATGCAGGAACACGGTGGGGATCCTAGGGCTAGCGGAATACCTCAGAGGACAAGTAGTTTGGCTGGAAGTCATTCAAGGGATGATAGAAGGAGGAGGAGACCCGATAGCATTGCATCAGATCAAGCCGGTTCTGGGAAACAGAGTATGCCCCAGCCTAATCGTTCTCGTTACAGAGAGGCGGGCCCATGGGCAGCGATCTTACTAACAGCTACAATCACAGAACCAGATAGTTCGCGGATCCGTCAATGGACTGATCGTACTGGGAACTTTAAAGTCGAAGCTCAATTTATTGGATGCAAGGATGGGAGGACTGGGGCGATACAAGTTGCTTGTAGAAGAGGTATAACCC
>NW_003298770.1:178229-190333 GCF_000151645.1 Tuber melanosporum
ACAGCAACAACAGGCATTTGTTCCTCAACAGACTGGAATTGGCTTCCGGAGCACTAATATCCCAAGCCCTCCACCGATGCCTGGTCAATTCGGAATGCAGCAGCCAAATGCAATAAATACATTCAACACCATGAATCAACCAACAAGCCAGCTTCTCCAAGGCAGACAGAGGCCACTTGCACCTGCTATCACAAGCACTACTAGGAGCAATCTCTCCATCCCGCCGCCTCCTGCAAGGCCGGTTTCTGCTCCACAGAACTTTACAACGCCAAACAGTGCTCCAAACCCACTTACCCCCTCGTTCACCGGCATCCAACAACCCGTGAATTACAGCTCGAACCAGGCACAACAGTTCCCGTTCCAGTCACACGTTGGAGGAGTGCCAAGTTCTTTGTCAATGCAACCAACCGGTTCTACGTTTTCTACTCTGGGTACTGGTTTCTCAGTGCCAACGATTGGTATGAGCGGCCAACCCCTAAATACTGGAATTCAGCAGCCTATGCCACAACATCCACCTGTGCCAGCGTTCCAAGCACCAATCATTTCGCAGCCAACTGGCGCACTGCTGATTCGGCAGTATGGCATTCCGCAGCAGCAGCAGACTAGTTTCCAATCTTCAATAAATACTCAGCCGACTGGGAGAGGGTTTGGCGTCAATTCAGTTTTGCCGCCCGCATTAATTCCCCAACCCACTGGCCTGCAACCCGCAACTACCCTTGTGCCACAAAAGACGGGTCCCCCACCGGCTGTGAAGTTTGGAGTAGACGCGAAGAAATTGACGCCACAACCAACTGGAAGGGCAAACTTGAGCAAAGCTAGTACGTATCTCTTACTATCTAGGAATGTTGTTCCTTTTGCTAACCCATCTGAATTATACAGCCCCAGAAAATCCATTCGGATTTTAACCTTCTGTTCATGCTAACTAGGGTAGCAAATCGGAGGAGGTAGAGGGTAAAGGGTAGAGATGGAGTGTTCGGTTTCATTGGGTTATTTTTTCCCCCTTCCTTCTCTTTCTCCCCTATTAGCTCCCTAAATCATCCATTACTCTTACCGCCATCGGCATAATGTGAGTTTGTGTCGTGCAGGGAAAAGCTAAAGCAGAACCAAAATGGACACCGAGTCAACACTATTTCACTGAGCAGTCTTTCTCCCCCTCTCTCCTCCCTCGCGCGGTATATATACGCCACTCTAGTTCGTCGCGTCTTATCGTATCGTATAATTTTTATATATTCCTTCCTCTTTCTCCTTCTATTTTGGTATCATATCCTTGCGGACACCCCCTTTTCCTGTATTGTACGTTAAACCTAGCGGTTGACAAGATTTTTTTCTTTCTCGTTCCTTGGGCATTGATTGGGTTGCTGTTGTATTGTTCTCTTTTTATTCGCCCGTGTCGGAGGCCCCTGTTGTATATCCACGGTACGATGCCGTATGGTAGGATGCGGTATGGATGGTAGCGCTGCACATGTCTGTCTGGTATTTTCTTTCCCTCTAACTTAGCCTTCTCATTCCGTTGCATTCTACTTTTAATGAAAACATAGACGATCATAGCCCCCCACCACCCTCGAGTGATAACTAGTGATCCTTAACCGAAGTAAACAAGTGATAATAGCACAAATTGTAGCCTATTCATTCTATCAGGCTAGAAAAGAAAGAGCGAAGAAAAGGAAAACATCTCTATTATATAATAATAAGCATGGAACTTCTAGGATGTCCCGAATGGAATAACCCACTACCACTTCGTTTATTATCGGATAGCAATATCCCGGATATTTAGCGACGTAAGTGAATTTTGAAAATGTTTGCTACAGTGCCCCAGACCAAAACTTCCCACGTTTACAAGAGAGCCCATGAGAATGTCTCAACAGCGGGGAGTGGACCGGGGAGGGGGTTTGTTACTCCCGAGGTTTGACGAGTACAGCCGGGCAAAACTTCTTTGCTCCTACACTACCGATACACATACCACCACTTGCGCGACTGTGATGGGTACCACGGGGAAAGACTAGATTTCCGGGAATAGCCCGAAGCCTCTAGGGGATGATATGATAGCATGATAGCCTCGGGAAGCCCGCTTGCTATTGAATTATTCCTTCCTTTTCTTTTCCTTTCTCCTTTTTGAATCGATAGGATACAGGAAGAGTTCTTGGCTTGAATATACTTTTCCGAGAGGGGTTTGTAACATAGGTATAAAATTGTCATATCATAGCCAATTGTGGGAGCACTCGATGTTCTCAGCAGGAAGAGCGGGGTTATGTTGGGGATGATGTCTTGAGCATGAGTATCCAGCTCTATATACCCCCCCGTTTCGATATAAAACTAACAGATACCACAATACAGCTCTTCAACTACGCCAAAGCCAACAAATTCGCCATCTCCGCCGTTGCCAGTCCTCCCCCCCGACCCCCTCAACCGTCGCGGCAGCCCTGGAAGCCGCCAGGGACGCCCACTCCCCAGTAACCCTACAAACCTCCCAAGGCGGTGCCGCCTACTTCGCCAGCAAAGGCGTACCAAACAGCAACCAAACAGCCAGCATATCCGGCGCCATTGCAGCAGTGCGCTACATCCGGGCGATCGCGCCCGCCTACCAAATCCCGGTAATCCTACACACAGACCACTGCGCAGCGAAGCTCCTCCCCTGGCTGGACGGGATGGTATCGGCGGACGAGGCGTACTTCGCCGAGCAGGGGGAGCCGCTTTTCAGCTCGCACATGATCGACCTGAGCGAGGAAGACAAGGACTTCAACATCGCCACCACGAAGGAGTACCTGCCCCGCCCGGCGCCGATGAAGCAATGGTTGGAAATGGAGATCAGGATCACCGGATGTGAGGAGGATGGCGTCGATAACACCGGCGTGGATAATAGTGCGCTATATACGCAGCCCGAGGATATCTAGGAGGTGTACTGTACAGCACATTGATGCCCGTCTCTCCGTACTTTTCCATCGCAGCCGGGTTCGGGAATGTGTATGGGGTTTACAAGCCCGGCAACGTGAGGCTGCACCCAGAGCTACTCGGGAGGCATCAGGAATTCCCAAAGCGGAAGATTGGAGGGGGAGATGGGGAGGACAAGCGACTATTTTGGTCTTCCACGGTGGATCCGGGAGTATGATATTAAGGCTGGGTTTGAAACAGCTATTGGGCACGGGGTTGTTAAGGTTATTTTGGATACCGACCTTCAGTATGCCCTTCTCCACCAAGAAACGTAGAAAGGGGGAGGGGGAGCTAATACAAGGTATGATATCTTATAGATACGCACACTTAACCGGTATCCGTGATTTTGTTCGTACGTTTCCAATTCCCTTCCTATACGTACTGGATACTAACGATCCACAGTCAGCAAGAAAGACTACATAATGCAGCAAGTCGGTAATCTAGAAAGTGATGACAAGCCCAAGAAATACTTCGAGTTAGCCCCCACCTTCCCCTCCTGCCTACCTGACTTATAGAATTAACGTGATATGATACCTGAATAGTCCCGCGTCTGGGTCCGTGAAGGCGAAAAGACCATGTCTACCCGTGTGAAGGAGGTTCTCCATGACTTCAACACTGCGAATCAGCTCTAAATTGGGAGCAAGGAAATGGGCCAGTTGGTGGAAGTGCTATCCTTTCTCTCCGGGAGCTCCGGGGGCTCTTCTGTGAATCAATTTTTGTTGGAAATTGAGGAAGACGGACAGGATAAAACCGGTAGTAGTTGCAACGGTAATGACTGAAAGGTGGGTTTTACGCAGTGGATAGAGTTGGCTCTGATGGTAATGAGGGAACTTTGTATTGCGTGTGTGAACAATAGAGAAAGAGGAGTGAGGAGAGTTTCGTACAAGAGGTGTGGAGTAGAGTTGGTTGACTTCTTGAGAAAGAAAGAAAAGAAAAGAATGAAGGGAAATGGGGGGGTGAAAACCTTTCACTGCTTACGCGTCCTCATATGAGAGGTACGCACACCACCGTAGTTTCCAGCTACGGGTACTTAACTGCCATTTTCAACAATTTTCCGTGTTTCAAATTCTCGTGACTAGTCCTCGTTGAGCACTCAGAAGTAGCTATACGACCTGCTTCCGCGCTGTACGTCAAGCTTCACCATTCTGTGAAATTCGTTTGCAAACCGGCCAGAACCACGCCTAGAGCAACATCGTGTCATAGCCCTCTATCATAAAGTACAGTAGCATAATCACCCCCCCCCCTCTCCACCCTATCATACAAAGCAACCCCCCCCCTTTCCCCTTTTTCCCTCTCACCAATCCCTTATTTCGCAGCCTCTTTCTTCCCCCCCGGCCTCTCCACCCCCGGAAACTTAACCCCCTTCGTGAGCCCCACAGCCCCCCACGTCAGTCTGCCCACATGCGGCTGAACATTCCAATGAAACGACAGGGTAACATTGTCGCGGCCGGCGAACTTCCCAGTAATATCATTGATGCTGTACTTTGCGCGCTCGTTCTTCAAGATCAGCTTCGAAGCAGAGCGGGATGGAAGGATAGTGTCCCAGATCACGATTTCGTTATCAGTCTAGACAAGTCAATATGAGAGCACCGACGACGGGAGAAAGGGGGGACAAACATATTTAGACCCCGGATACGTCGCAGACACGTATGCGAATACCTGCTTTGTATTCCAGTTGAAGAGGGAGGAGAGGTCTATTTTGTTTACCCATCGCAATCAGTCCACTTATACCCCGAGGAAGCGCGCTCGCGCAGAGCAAGGTAAACTAACCAGCCTCCAAATCGAAATACAAAACCGCATACTCCTGCACTTTCGATGTGTAGTATTGGTGCGCCCTTCCTTTAGCACTATATATATATCCTCAGGATTTCACATCAGCACCCACCCATCCGTCCGCCCCAGATAGAGGGGGAGAGGGGGGGAATGAAGGGGGGGGATACGGTACATCTTAACGTTGTTCGTCCCTATAACATCCACGTTCACATCCGCGGGATACAGCAGCGAAGACAGGGCAACCAGACCTGCCACAAAGAATGCCACTGTGGTCAAGAAGCCGAAGACATTCTGGGCTCGGACTAGTGTTGAATGCATTTCTTTTTTTTCTCTTTTATTTCCCCCACAATTTATTATACACTTCGTTCGTTTCGGTTCGGTTCGTTGCTGCGGGTAGGGTAGGAGAGCTGATGGTGGTAGTGGTGGTGCTTCGATAGCTCTCTCTCTCTCTAAAAAAAAAGGCTTTGCTTTTGCTTTGCTTGATCGGTTGAGGCCAGAATGCGTGTTTGGTGAAACCTAACCCTGATGGGGTAAACCCCAAATACTGTACGAGTACTAGTATCGTACCTGAGGTTCTATGATATGACAACTACGGTACCAGTACTTGTATCATACCTGCAATAGAACATTGCGGATGTTATCATGTCTCGAGTAATCTTCGGCGCAATTTATGCACTACCGTACTGCGTTCATGGACTTTGACTCAACTACCGTTAACCTAGGGACGAGTGCCAATAAACTGGATATACAAAATTTCCACTCTCCACCATCACCAGTAGACTACCATCACTACGATCAGTTCCGTATTTTACGTGGCAATCGGCCAGAAAACATGCACTGAGAGGATTCCCTGAACGCCAAGGGTTACCCGGCCAACCAACCCTAAACAGGAACAAGCTATCAAACCGGTATGATACTGGTAGTCATGCTGGCACTGTCTGCAGTGTTCCCTTTTCACAATGCCAGTAGTCTAGAGCATTTGAAGCCTCACACAGTTTCCTAGGCCGTATGGTACTGTAACATACGGAGGGGGAGAGGGATCCACTTGTAATAAATGCTACTGTAGACTACGGTATCACCCCCACACCAAGACAATTGCACTCCCCTAGGAGGAGGAGGGGGAGCATAGGGAAGAGGAAACGTAGCCGCTCTTTTCCACACAGTCCACCCCACTTGTTTACTCGTACACGCCCCAAAATACCCTTATTCTCTCATACTGGTATGATAAAATAAGATAAAAAGGGGGGTGTAGACTATAAAGCATCATTCCCCATCCAGCCACTCCCGCTCCCTTTCCTTTCCAAGCAGACGAAGGCGCAAAAATGTCCACCACCCTACGCAAGAACCGTATCGTAGTCTTCAGCGGCGGCAGCGCAGCAAACAACCTTATAGACGTCTTCAGGCACCTTTGTAAAGACTCACGCCCTCTGGATTTTATCCTTCCCATATCCGATAACGGTGGCAGCACGTCTGAGATATTGCGGGTGTGCGGGGGGCCGGGAATTGGTGATGTTCGGAGTTAGTTTCTTCCGACCCGTTCCCTTCCTTTCCCACCCTGTATTACAGTACATCTGGGTTAATCTAGGATTGGTTAGGTCGTCTGATAAGACTCGTTCCGGAAGATACGGATGGAGAGCGCGGCGCTATCCGGAACCTCCTGAATTACAGACTGCCCGCTGATCCCGGTGGGGCGCGATTGGAATGGTACGGGATTGTAGAGGGGACGCACGCTCTTTGGGAGGGGGTGAGCCATTTCCTCCTCTCCCCACCTTCCCATCCTCTAACACCACCAGATCCCCTCCGAAAAACGCGAACTCCTCCGCTCCTTCTTCAACCATCTAAACCTCGAACTCCTAAAGCGCCAACGCCCAACAGCCCACTTCAACTTCCACAGCGCCTCAACGGGAAACCTGTTCTTGACTGGCGCCCGCTTCTTTACGGGCTCCTTCGAGTCGGCGATATACCTCTTCCACTCGATAACCGGCGTACCATCAAACATCTGCGTCATCCCGGCAATCAATTCTAACCACGCGCACCACATAGCTGCAGGTCTCGCAGATGGGTCCGTTATTATCGGGCAGAACGAGATCTCGCACCCGAGCGCTTCGTCTGCTTCGCTGCTCTCGCCGGAAGATACTCCTGCAGGGTCCGAGGCGGGTGGCAGTGGTTCTGACAACGAGGGGGAAGAGGAAGGGGGGGATAATTTACCCGGATCGTTGGCGTCGCTGAGAAGTCAGAATATTGTGTTTTCAAAGGGACACGAAGATAATGAGGAATTGTCGGATAGGATTGAGAGGATTTGGTATATAAATTTGTACGGGGAGGAGATAAGGCCTCCGGCGAACCCAAAGGTTGTTAGTTCTTTGGGGTCAGCCGGGGCGGTGATCTACAGCATTGGGAGTTTGTACACAAGTCTTATGCCTTGCCTTGTGCTCCGGAATATTGGTAAGGCATTGGCGGGGAGTGGGAGGAACACGCCCAAGATATTGCTACTGAATGGGTCGCATGATCGGGAGACAGGGCCAGATCATGAGGAGTTTACGGCTACGGATTTTGTGAGGGCTATTGTACGGGGGTGTACCTCTTCCATGGGGGAGAAGGAAGGTGGGGAGATTGGATGGAACAGGTTCGTTACGCATCTCGTCTATCTGGAAGGCAATGGGGCTCCTGTTGTGGATACAGCCGAGTTGAAGAGGACGGGGATAGAGTGTATGAGGGTCTATGGGAGGAAGAATCCCGACGGAGAAGGAAGGGGGATGTTGTATGATCCTACGGCTCTTGCTCAGACCCTTGAGACGATTCTGGCTGCGAGAACCAAGGGGGCCGACGTCAGGAGGATGACCGTAGGCGCATATGGGAGGTCGCTATAATATCCGCTATCAGATTAGACATCAGATTTATAGAATTTGCCAGATACACTCCCAATAACAGAATGGATCATCGACATCACACAATCCGAGATCACCGGTCGTATATCGCTCGCGGCACAATTTTCTTTGTAGAGAGCGATCAAATATCCGGTCGGAGGTGCCGATGCCCTTAACCTAAACTTCTATGCCATAATGATCCACAGACGCAACACCGTAACCCAACCGTATTTTGCAACTTTTGTAGCAGGAGAAAAAAAAGTATCCAATTTTTTATTTTGGTATTGGCTTCGTTTAGTCGAAGAGGCCGAAACCCATGTCCTCCTCGGACTCCTATGGAATTCATTAGCAAACTGCCTCCTAACCATAGCCTGAAGGAGAGTGCTATGAACCTCCTTCTCCTCTTCCTTCTCCTCCTCCTTGGTCTCGGCAACCGCACCACCGGAAGCAGCTGCTCCACCAGAGGCAGCACCACCACCTGAACCACCAGTTGGAACAGAGGCAAGCTTGGTAGAGCCCTCGGCGATCAACTGGGATTTGAAAGAAAAAGGTCAGCCCCAATTCAGTGAAAAAATCGGCAATAATTTCATGTGTGGCGGACTTCGTTGATATCCTTTCCTTCAAGCTCCTTCAGAAGAGTAGACAGACGCTCCTCATCAGCGTCAATACCAGCAGCGCCCAGAACACCTTTGATGTCGTCAGCAGAAGGAGAGTCGTTTCCGGCAAGGCCGAGAAGGAGGTAGGCTGCGAGGTGCTTCATTTTGGTTTATTTGTTCTGTGGGGATAAAACCAATTATAAGATCGTTTGCTCCGGAGAGAAATTGTCACAAAAATCCAAGGTGTGCACTCACAAGGGGGGGTTGCTGAACAAGAGAAACAATCAAATTTAACCGCGTTGGACCGGAGAAAGCTCTTCGTTGTTCGAAAGGGAGGTCGTTGATGGTTGTTGGTTGTAGGGGGAGCTTTACTCTCCTCGATTTTCATGGTGGGGGGAGAATTGTGTGAGTGGCTAACTGGTGTGACTTGCATTGCAGGGAGAATCAGGGCAAACGAAAGTTGGACATGGGCCACAGGTGCCACAGGGTAAAAGTAAACTCAACCCTTAGCCCTAAAACACAATAAACATGAACCGATGTGGCTATACGATCATAAAATGTGGCTTTTCGGCGGTGCTCTTGGCAAGGAAAGCCTGCGCGTCTCTGTCTCCGATGATTATTTTTCACTATCGACAGACTTAAGGATCGAGCACTCTTTTCCTATTTCTTTGTGACTCTAATCTCGCTCCGTTTTCTTTCTTTCTACATCTCCGCTGTCAAATGCCATTTTGACCGGCTCGCGTTTACCCTCTTCCTCTTCCACGCAGTCTCTCCACCAAGTCTTCGTCGTGTCCGTTCTCCTCTCAAACTTTGCACTTACCCGTCGGTTTTGTGGTCGCCTTCACCTTTTTTTTCTCTTCCAAAACTGCTCTCTCCCTCTCTTTCTCCATTCTTCCCCCTTCCCTTCGATCAAGCTCCTCCCCCACTTTTTCACATACTCGCTCCCTTTCTTTAGACACATTTTCCTAGTTCAGTCCCGAGTTCGCGATTTAAAAAAAATTTACCCTTACTTTACGCCCAACTCATCTCTTTCCTTCCAACAGCTCCCTCTCCCCGTTACCTCACCGTCACCATCTGCTATCGACGCTCGTTGTCGTCAGCCACACGGAAACCCTGCTCCCCAGCGTTTTTTTGTCAACCCTCAACCATCATCCCCCCATTCATAATTAGTCCCTTTGCACGTTAAATATTTCAGTCTCCCACCACCTCGTTGCCCATATCAATAATACCTCTTCCTTCCACTCACGACCACGACCACTGCCACACTCCAACCGACAAGCGATATCCGGCGAACGACCACTGCGGTCGATATAAAGCAGTACCCCTTCAAAATGGTGTTCAACGACTCTAATCCTTCGGTACTTTCTCCAATTTTTCCCTCCTCCTTTCTGTTACTTCTCGCTAGATTTGTTGCTAAATTTCTGTTTTTACGGGATAATGCAGTTCAGCATCTCCAGCATCCTAAGTCGCTACGACTCCTCTGCCACCGCCACCACGCCATCCACAATCTCCAAACCGCTTCCTACGAAGAAACTGGTTAATAATGCAAGGCCAAGTATGTTTTCATTCTCCCTTGTAATTCTTATTTCTTCGTGCGATTTCGACTCCAGTTCTTTGCTTGCGTTGTTTAAGCCAACCTATTGACGCCCCTACTGACACTTCATGTCCACCTTTGACAGATGGTACTGGCTCCGGTCCAATCACCTCCACCACCACATCACCACCCCGATCCTCCCTATCGTCTACGTCCAAGTCCGCTGCATCGCAAATGTCTCGAGATACCACAACAAAAGTGGTAACTTCATCCAAGCCGGACATCAACTCTATCAAAAGGCGCAAGACCGAAGAAGTTCCAAAAAGTTCATTGGAGTTATTGAAGGAGAGGAAGGAGTTACTTCAACGCAAAAGCGGGGGGGTGACTACTAGCACCTCAACTGCTGTGTCCAATTCTACCAGCAAAGTTGCCCCTCCGAGACTGTCGACTGGTGCTGCGACTGCCAGGCCCGGCTCTGGAATCAGGACAGCAGGAACCGCCAAACCTGTGGCTGAAGCCCCGAAACCGATGTCTTACCGTGAGAGGATGGCAGCTGCCTTGCAAGCTGGAGCAGAAAAAAAACCGGCTGCAGGAACTATCACCCATAAAGCTCGACCTTTAGTGAAGGAAAAGAAGGCCTGGCAGTTGAAATTGGAAGGGCAGGGTGAAGGGAAAGGAGCGGATACTATGGCCGGTAGGAATAGTAAAAGTCCAGGCGTTTCCGGGGGGGAAAAGGCGGCTTCCACCTCAAAAAAGACGGCTGATATTGCCAAACCGGTGACGAAAAAATCGTCTAATGGAGCGAATGGTTCCGCCAATGGGGTTGGAAGTGCAAATGGTGCAAATGGGCGAAAATCTTCTATCGGGAATGGTGTCATGTCTTCGTTGAAGGGCAAAGATAAGGACAGGGGCAAACACTTGGAAGCCGGTATGAAGAGGAAGCGCGAAAGTCCTCCGCCAAAATCCGGATACTCTAGCTACTCAAGAAACAAATATTCCACCAACCACAAACGATATGGATATGGGCCCCCCCGGCCAGATTCGTATGAAGAAGACGATCCCGATGATGATTTCGTGGTTAATGATGAGGATGATGAAGACGATGCATATGGCAGGGGTGGTGGCTATGGCGGCTTTGCAAAGAAGAAGTATGTCGGATTTAGTCCGCTAGCTGTGTTATTATTTACAATTCAAATCACTCACAAGCTAACCAATCTATAGATATTCATACATTGATTACGATTCAGCCAGTGACATGGAAGCTACCGGGGCAGATGTATTGGAAGAGGAAGAACGCAGTCGTCGTGTCGCCGCCAAAGAGGATGCTGCGCAAGAGAAATTTGAAAGAGAGCTGGCTGCCAAAAAAGCAGCCCTCAAGAAGAAGGGTGTCCTCACGAAGAAGAAGTAATTGCGATTTCAAGGGCTTTCCAACGTTTCGAACATTCCCCGTATCACTATCACTCCCACTTTCATTTCCTGTAATATTCTTAGGCCTTTGTCGAAGTTCATTAGGTACATCTCCTGTTAGGCGATCCTTTCGCACCTAATCCCTAGCTAAAAACAGGTTTCCTGCTAAATTTTTTTTTTTTCATCTCTGGTGTTTGGAGAGGTCGCTTCTTTTTTCGTTCACTTTTCTCATTCTCCTTTCTCTCTTCTTTTTTCTAGAAAGAGGCCTTTGTAATGGGCAATTTTTCCTTTGTGGCTTCTTAGTTGTCACTACATGCTACCTATCTACCTACCTACCCTTTTTCTACGCTCAAATCAGGGCTTTTTTGTTCTGAGCTATAACGCTTTTTTCTCCCTCCCTACATTCTGTTGTATCAAATTTCTTCGGGCTTTTCTCTTGGTAGCGGTCATCTTGCGCCGGCGTTGTTCACGGACTTCTCTCCCATTTTCATCACCCTACTTATTTATTCTCAGCTACGGAACACACTGCTGCCTGACTGTTCACCCCTCTCTTTTGTCTCTGGATGTTTTCTTGTTTGCTGGTTGGAGTATGGTTGCGTCCTAGAGTAGTTGACTTTGAAGGTGAAATGGTATGATATCCGTTTTTCCCAAATCGCTGGTTGACATTTGGGGATCCTCAAATACCCGGACGATGGATGGATGGATAGAGCTGTGCGTAGCTCCGGTCTCTTCGGGTCAACGTGTTCACGTACGTACGCATGTATATATAGCTAGACGCACCGCAATTTCAATGAGATGATCGCAGATGTACGGATGTCCAGTAAGTCGTGCATAAATACGGGTGGCAACCGCCCTGGATGTATGATACTATAGTTGTCGCATCCTGTCAAATACTGCATGTATCATACTCGTACAGGAAGGCTAGCGGCGAAATAATTGAGTGCAACTCACTATGCGCCGCAGAGTAAAGCCGTCATCCGGATAGCGCAAAGCTTCGGG